>NC_092290.1:23708537-23743829 GCF_036320965.1 Panulirus ornatus | reverse complement strand
CCCAAGCCTCACCTCCTGCATGCCTGACTCTCGTCCCACGCCTCTCTCTCTCCTGTCCTGCCCGACTCTCGTCCCAAGCCTCTCTCTCCTTCACTGTCTGACTATCGTCCAAGCCACTCTCTCCTGTCCAACCGAACTCTTGTCGCAATCCTCTCTCCCCTATCGTGCATTACTATCTTCTCAACCCTCTCTTTTCTGTCATGCCGGACTCTCGTCACGAGCCTCTCTCCTCTCTTCTCTCTCTCTCTCTCTCTCTCTCTCCATCTCTCCTCTCTTCTCTACTCTCTCTCTCTCTCTCCTCCTCTCTCTCTCTCTCTCTCTCTCTCTCCTGTCCTGTCTGACTCTAGTTCGAATCCTCTCTCTCCCAAACTGTCTGACTTTCGACTCAAGGGTCTCCCTCCTGTCCTGCGTGACACTCGTGCCAAGCCTCTCTCTCCTCTCTTGCCTGACTCTCGTCCCGAGCCTCTCTCTCTCTCTCTCTCTCTCTCTCTCTCTCTCTCTCTCTCTCTCTCTCTCTCTCTCTCTCTCTCTCTCTCTCTCTCTCCTATTATGTCTGACTCTCGTCCGAAACCTCTTTCTCCTAACCTGTCTTACTTTCGTCTGAAGCCTCTCCCTCCTGTCCTGCCTGACTCTCGTCACAAGCCTCACCCTCCTGTCTTGCCTGACTCTCGTCCCAAGCCTCTCTCCCGTGTCCTGCCTGACTCTCGCCCCAAGCCTCTCTCCTTTCCTGCCTGACTGTCGTCCCAAGCCTCTCTGTCCAGTCCAACCGAACTCTTGTCGCAATCCTCTCTCCCCTATCGTGCATTACTATCGTTTCAACCCTCTCTTTTCTGTCCGGCCGGACTCTCGTCCGGAGCCTCTCTCTCTCTCTCTCTCTCTCTCTCTCTCTCTCTCTCTCTCTCTCTCTCTCTCTCTCTCTCTCTCTCTCTCTCTCTCTCTCTCTCTCTCTCTCTCTCTCTCTCTCTCTCTCTCTCTCTCTCTCTCTCTCTCTCTCTCTCTCTCTCTCTCTCTCTCTCTCTCTCTCTCTCTCTCTCTCTCTCTCTCTCTCTCTCTCTCTCTCTCTCTCTCTCTCTCTCTCTCTCTCTCTCTTGTCCTGTCTAACTCTCGTCCGAATCCTCTCTCTCCTAACTTGCCTGACTTTCGTCTCAAGCCTCTCCCTCCTCTCTCGATTGACTCGTCCCAAGCCTCTCTCTCCTCTCCTACCTGACTCTCGTCCTAAGCCTCTGTCTCCTGTCCTGCGTGACTCTCGGACCAAACCTCTCTCTACTGTCCTGCCTATTCTCCTTCCAATCCTCTCTCTCCTGTCTATCCTGACTCTCGTCCAGAGCGTCTCTCTCCTGTCATGCCTTACTGTCGCCCCAAGCATCTCTCTCCTGTCCAGCCGAACTGTTGTCGCAATCCTCTCTCACCTATCGTGCATGACTATCGTCTCAACACTTTCTTTTCTGTCCTTCCTGACTCTCTTCACCAAGCCTCTTCTCTCTCTCTCTCTCTCTGTCTCTCTCTCTCTCTCTCTCTCTCTCTCTCTCTCTCTCTCTCTCTCTCTCTCTCTCTCTCTCTCTCTCTCTCTCTCTCTCTCTCTCTCTCTCTCTCTCTCTCTCCTATTATGTCTGACTCTCGTCCGAAACGTCTTTCTCCTAACCTGTCTTACTTTCGTCTGAAGCCTCTCCCTCCTGTCCTGCCTGACTCTCGTCACAAGCCTCACCCTCCTGTCTTGCCTGACTCTCGTCCCAAGCCTCTCTCCCGTGTCCTGCCTGACTCTCGGTCCAAGCCTCTCTGTCCAGTCCAACCGAACTCTTGTCGCAATCCTCTCTTACCTATCGTGCATTACTATCGTTTCAACCCTCTCTTTTCTGTCCGGCCGGACTCTCGTCCCGAGCCTCTCTCTCTCTCTCTCTCTCTCTCTCTCTCTCTCTCTCTCTCTCTCTCTCTCTCTCTCTCTCTCTCTCTCTCTCTCTCTCTCTCTCTCTCTTGTCCTGTCTAACTCTCGTCCGAATCCTCTCTCTCCTAACTTGCCTGACTTTCGTCTCAAGCCTCTCCCCCCTCTCTCGATTGACTCGTCCCAAGCCTCTCTCTCCTGTCCTACCTGACTCTCGTCCTAAGCCTCTGTCTCCTGTCCTGCGTGACTCTCGCCCCAAACCTCTCTCTACTGTCCTGCCTATTCTCCTTCCAATCCTCTCTCTCCTGTCTATCCTGACTCTCGTCCCAAGCCTCTCTCTCCTGTCATGCCTTACTGTCGCCCCAAGCATCTCTCTCCTGTCCAGCCGAACTGTTGTCGCAATCCTCTCTCACCTAACGTGCATGACTATCGTCTCAACTCTTTCTTTTCTGTCCTTCCTGACTCTCTTCACCAAGCCTCTCTCTCTCTCTCTCTCTCTCTCTCTCTCTCTCTCTCTCTCTCTCTCTCTCTCTCTCTCTCTCTCTCTCTCTCTCTCTCTCTCCTGTTATGTCTGTCTCTCGTCCGAATCCATTCTCTCCTAACCTGCATGACTTTCGTCTGAAGCGTCTCTCTCTTGTCCTGCCTGACACTCGTCCCAAGCCTCACTCTCCTGTCCTGCCTCACTCTCGTCCCAAGCCTCTCTCCCGTGTCCTGCCTGACTCTCGTCCAAAGCCTCTCTCTCCTTTCCTGCATGACTGTCGTCCCAAGCCTCTGTCTCCTTTCCTGCCTGACTGTCGTCCCAAGCCTCTCTCTCCTGTCCAACCGAACTCTTGGCGCAATCCTCTCTCCCCTATCGTGCATTACTATCGTCTCAACCCTCTTTTCTATCCTGCCGGACTCTCGTCCCGAGCCTCTCTCTCTCTCTCTCTCTCTCTCTCTCTCTCTCTCTCTCTCTCTCTCTCTCTCTCTCTCTCTCTCTCTCTCTCTCTCTCTCTCTCTCCTGTCCTGTCTGACTCTCGTTCGAATCCTCTCTCTCCCAAACTGTCTGACTTTCGACTCAAGGGTCTCCCTACTGTCCTGCGTGACTCTCGTGCCAAGCCTCTCTTTCTTGCTTGCCTCACTCTCGTCCCAAGCCTCTCTCTCCTGTCCTGCCTGACTCTCGTCCTAAGCCTCTCTCTCCTGTCCTGCGTGACTCTCGCCCCAAGATTCTCTCTCCTGTCCTGTCTATTATCCTCCAAATCCTCTCTCTCCTGTCTATCCTGACTCTCGTGCCAAGACTATTTCTCTCCTGTTCTGCCTGACTCTAGTCCCAAGCCTCTCTCTCATGTCCTGCCTGACTCTCGTCCCAAGCCTCTCTCTCCTGTCTTGCCTGACTCTCGTCCCAAGCCTCTCTCTCCTGTCCTGCGTAACTCTCGTCCCAAGCCTCTCTCTCCTCTCTTGCCTGACTCTCGTCCCAAGACTCTCTCACCTGTCCTGCCTATTCTCCTCCAAATCCTCTCTCTCCTGTCTAGCCTGACTCTCGTCACAAGTTTCTCTCTCTCCTATCCTGCCTGACTCTTGTCCCAAGCCTCTCTCTCATATCCTGCCTGACTCTCGTTCCAAGAATCTATCTCCTCTCTATCCTGACTCTCGTCCCAAACCTCTCTCTCGTGTCCTGCCTGACTGTCGTTCCAAACCTCTCTCTCCAGTCAAGCCGAACTCTTGTCGCAATCGCCTCTCCCCTATCGTGCATAACTATCGTCTCAACCCTCTCTTTCCTGTCCTGCCTGACTCTCGTGACCAAGGCTCTCTCTCTCTCTCTCTCTCTCTCTCTCTCTCTCTCTCTCTCTCTCTCTCTCTCTCTCTCTCTCTCTCTCTCCTGTTATGTCTGACTCTCGTCCGAATCCTCTCTCTCTCCTAACCTGCCTGACTTTCGTCTGAAGCCTCTCCATCCTCTCCTGCCTGACTCTCGTCCCAAGCCTCACCCTCCTGTCTTGCCTGACTCTCGTCCCAAGCCTCTCTCTCGTGTCCTGCCTGACTCTCGCCCCAAGCCTCTATCTCCTTTCCTGCCTGACTATCGTCCCAAGCCTCTCTGTCCAGTCCAACCGAACTCTTGTCGCAATCCTCTCTCCCCTATCGTGCATTACTATCGTATCAACCCTCTCTTTCCTGTCCTGCCTGACTCTCGTCGCCAAGGCTCTCTCTCTCTCTCTTTCTCTTTCTCTCTCTCTCTCTCTCTCTCATCTCTCTCTCTCTCTCTCTCTCTCTCTCTCTCTCTCTCTCTCTTCTGTTATGTCTGACTCTCGTCCGAATCCTCTCTCTGCTAACCTGCCTGACTTTCGTCTGAAGCCTCTCCCTCCTCTCCTGCCTAACTCTCGTCCCAAGCCTCACTCTCCTGTCCTGCCTGACTCTCGTCCCAAGCCTCTCTCTCCTCTCCTGCCTGACTCTCGTCCCAAGCCTCTCTCTCCTTTCCTGCCTGAATGTCGTCCCAAGCCTCTCTCCCCTGTCCAACGGAACTCTTGTCGCAATACTCTCTCCCCTATCCTGCATTACTATCGTCTCAACCCTCTCTTTTCTGTCCTGCCGGACTCTCGTCCCGAGCCTCTCTCTCTCTCTCTCTCTCTCTCTCTCTCTCTCTCTCTCTCTCTCTCTCTCTCTCTCTCTCTCTCTCTCTCTCTCTCTCTCTCTCTCCCTTGCCATGTCTGACTCTCGTCCGAATCCTCTCTCTCCTAACCTGCCTGACATTCGTCTCATGCCTCTCCCCCTCTCCTGCCTGACTCTCGTCCTAAGCCTCTGTCTCCTGTCCTGCGTGGCTCTCGCCAAAACCCTCTCTCTCCTGTCCTGCCTATTCTAATCCCAATCCTCTCTCTCCTGTCTATCCTGACTCTCGTCCCAAGCCTCTCTCTCCTGTCATACCTTACTATCGCCACAAGCATCTCTCACCTGTCCAGCCGAACTCTTGTCGCAATCCTCTCTCACCTATCGTGCATGACTATCGTCTCAACCCTTTCTTTTCTGTCCTTCCTGATTCTCGTCACCAAGCCCCCCCCTCTCTCTCTCTCTCTCTCTCTCTCTCTCTCTCTCTCTCTCTCTCTCTCTCTCTCTCTCTCTCTCTCTCTTCTCTTTCTCTCTCTCTCTCTCTCTCTCTCTCTCTCTCTCTCTCTCTCTCTCTCTCTCTCTCTCTCTCTCTCTCTCTCTCTCTCTCTCTCTCTCTCCTGTCCTGTCTGACTCTCGTTCGAATCCTCTCTCTCCCAAACTGTCTGACTTTCGAATAAAGGGTCTCCCTCCTGTCCTGCGTGACTCTCGTGCCAAGCCTCTCTCTCTTGTCTTGCCTCACTCTCGTCCCAAGCCTCTCTCTCCTGTCCTGCCTGACTCTCGTCCTAAGCCTCTCTCTCCTGTCCTGCGTGACTCTCGCCCCAAGATTCTCTCTCCTGTCCTGTCTATTATCCTCCCAATCCTCTCTCTCCTGTCTATCCTGACTCTCGTGCCAAGCCAATCTCTCTCCTGTTCTGCCTGACTCTAGTCCCAAGCCTCTCTCTCATATCCTGCCTGACTCTCGTCCCAAGCCTCTGTCTCCTGTCTTGCCTGACTCTCGTCCCAAGCCTCTCTCTCCTGTCCTGCGTGACTCTCGTCCCAAGCAACTCTCTCCTCTCTTGCCTGACTCTCGTCCCAAGACTCTCTCTCCTGTCCTGCCTATTCTCTTCCCAATCCTCTCTCTCCTGTCTATCCTGACTCTCGTCACAAGTTTTTCTTTCTCCTGTCCTGCCTGACTCTCGTCCCAAGCCTCTCTCTCAGGTCCTGCCTGACTCTCGTTCCAAAAATCTATCTCCAGTTTATCCTGACTCTCGTGCGAAGCCTCTCTCTCCTGTCCTGCCTGACTGTCGTCCCAAACCTCTCTCTCCTGTCCAGCCGAACTCTTGTCCCAATCCTCTCTCCCCTATCGTGCATTACTATCGTCTCAACCCACTCTTTCCTGTCCTGCCTGACTCTAGTCGCCAAGGCTCTCTCTCTCTCTCTCTCTCTCTCTCTCTCTCTCTCTCTCTCTCTCTCTCTCTCTCTCTCTCTCTCTCTCTCTGTCTCCTGTTATGTCTGACTCTCGTCCGAATCCTCTCTCTCCTAACCTGCCTGACTTTCGTCTGAAGCCTCTCCCTCCTCTCCTGCCTGACTCTCGTCCCAAGCCTCACTCTCCTGTCATGCCTGACTCTCGTCCCACGCCTCTCTCTCCTGTCCTGCCTGACTCTCGTCCCAAGCCTCTCTCTCCTTTACTGTCTGACTATCGTCCCAAGCCACTCTCTCCTGTCCAACCGAACTCTTGTCGCAATCCTCTCTCCCCTATCGTGCATTACTATCTTCTCAACCCTCTCTTTTCTGTCCTGCCGGACTCTCGTCACGAGCCTCTCTCTCTCTCTCTCTCTCTCTCTCTCTCTCTCTCTCTCTCTCTCTCTCTCTCTCTCTCTCTCTCTCTCTCTCTCTC
This sequence comes from Panulirus ornatus, assembly GCF_036320965.1. Taxonomy (NCBI): domain Eukaryota; kingdom Metazoa; phylum Arthropoda; class Malacostraca; order Decapoda; family Palinuridae; genus Panulirus; species Panulirus ornatus. The sequence goes on along the minus strand of NC_092290.1, from coordinate 23,737,497 downwards.
TCTCTCCCTCCTGTCCTGTCTGACTTTCGTTCGAATCCTCTCTCTTTGAAACTGTCTGACTTTCGACTCAAGGGTCTCCCTCCTGTCCTGCGTGACACTCGTGCCAAGCCTCTCTCTCCTCTCTTGCCTGATTCTCATCCCAAGACTCTCTCTCCTGTCCTGCCTATTCTCCTCCCAATCCTCTCTCTCCTGTCTAGCCTGACTCTCGTCACAAGTTTCTCTCTCTCCTATCCTGCCTGACTCTCGTCACAAGCCTCCTTCTCATGTCCTGTCTGACTCTCGTTCCAAGAATCTATCTCCTGTCTATCCTGACTCTCGTCCCAAACCTCTCTCTCGTGTCCTGTCTGACTGTCGTCCCAAACCTCTCTCTCCTGTCAAGCCGAACTCTTGTCGCAATCCTCTCTCCCCTATCGTGCATTACTATCGTCTCAACCCTCTCTTTTCTGTCCTGCCGGACTCTCGTCCCGAGCCTCTCTCTCTCTCTCTCTCTCTCTCTCTCTCTCTCTCTCTCTCTCTCTCTCTCTCTCTCTCTCTCTCTCTCTCTCTCTCTCTCTCTCTCTCTCTCTCTCTCTCTCTCTCTCTCTCTCTCTCTCTCTCTCTCTCTCTCTCTCTCTCTCTCTCTCTCTCTCACTCTCTCTCTCTCCCTCTCTCTCTCTCTCTCTCTCTCTCTCTCTCTCTCTCTCTCTCTCTCTCTCTCTCTCTCTCTCTCTCTCTCTCTCTCTCTCTCTCTCTCTCTCTTGTCCTGTCTGACTCTCGTCCGAATCCTCTCACTCCTAACCTGCCTGACATTCGTCAAAAGCCTCTCCCCCTCTCCTGCCTGACTCTCGTTCCAAGCCTCTCACTCCTGTCCTGCCTGACTCTCGTCCTAAGTCTCTGTCTCCTGTCCTGCGTGGCTCTCGCCACAAACCTCTCTCTCCTGTCCTGCCTATTCTCCTCCCAATCCTCTCTCTCCTGTCTATCCTGACTCTCGTCCCAAGCCTCTCTCTCCTGTCATGCCTTACTGTCGCCCCAAGCATCTCTCTCCTGTCCAGCCGAACTCTTGTCGCAATCCTCTCTCACCTATCGTGCATGACTATCGTCTCAACCCTATCTTTTCTGTCCTTCCTGACTCTCGTCACCAAGCCCCGCCCCCCCCTTTCTCTCTCTCTCTCTCTCTCTCTCTCTCTCTCTCTCTCTCTCTCTCTCTCTCTCTCTCTCTCTCTCTCTCTCTCTCTCTCTCCCTCTCTCTCTCTCTCTCTCTCTCTCTCTCTCTCTCTCTCTCTCTCTCTCTCTCTCTCTCTCTCTCTCTCCTGTTATGTCTGTCTCTCGTCCGAATCCATTCTCTCCTAACCTGCCTGACTTTCGTCTGAAGCGTCTCTCTCTTGTCCTGCCTGACACTCGTCCCAAGCCTCACTCTCCTGTCCTGCCTCACTCTCGTCTCAAGCCTCTCTCTCCTGTCCTGCCTGACTCTCGTCCCAAGCCTCTCTCTCCTTTCCTGCCTGACTGTCGTCCCAAGCCTCTCTCTCCTTTCCTGCCTGACTGTCGTCCCAAGCCTCTCTCTCCTGTCCAACCGAACTCTTGTCGCAATCCTCTCTCCCCTATCGTGCATTACTATCGTCTCAACCCTCTCTTTTCTGTCCTGCCGGAATCTCGTCCCGAGACTCTCTCTCTCTCTCTCTCTCTCTCTCTCTCTCTCTCTCTCTCTCTCTCTCTCTCTCTCTCTCTCTCTCTCTCTCTCTCTCTCTCTCTCTCTCTCTCTCTCTCTCTCTCTCTCTCTCCTGTCTTGTCTGACTCTCGTCCGAATCCTCTCTCTCCTAACCTGCCTGACTTTCGTCTGAAGCCTCTCCCTCCTCTCCTACCTAACTCTCGTCCCAAGCCTCACTCTCCTGTCCTGCCTGACTCTCGTCCGAAGCCTCTCTCTCCTGTCCTGCCTGACTGTCGTCCCAAGCCTCTCTCTCTCCTGTTCAACGGAACTCTTGTCGGAATCCTCTCTCCCCTATCGTGCATTACTATCGTCTCACCCCTCTCTTTTCTGTCCTGCCGGACTCTCGTCCCAAGCCTCTCTCTCTCTCTCTCTCTCTCTCTCTCTCTCTCTCATCTCTCTCTCTCTCTCTCTCTCTCTCTCTCTCTCTCTCTCTCTCTTGTCCTGTCTGACTCTCGTCCGAATCCTCTCTCTCCTAACCTGCTTGACATTCGTCTCAAGCCTCTCCCCCTCTCCTGCCTGAACCTCGTCCCAAGCCTCTCTCTCCTGTCCTGCCTGAGTCTCGTCCTAAGCCTCTGTCTCCTGTCCTGCGTGGCTCTCGCCACAAACCTCTCTCTCCTGTCCTTTCCTATTTTCCTCCCAATCCTCTCTCTCCTGTCTATCCTGACTCTCGTCGCAAGCCTCTCTCTCCTGTCATGCCTTACTGTCGCCCCAAGCATCTCTCACCTGTCCAGCCGAACTCTTGTCGCAATCCTCTCTCACCTATCGTGCATGACTATCGTCTCAACCCTTTCTTTTCTGTCCTTCCTGACTCTCGTCACCAAGCCTCTCTCTCTCTCTCTCTCTCTCTCTCTCTCTCTCTCTCTCTCTCTCTCTCTCTCTCTCTCTCTCTCTCTCTCTCTCTCTCTCTCTCTCTCTCTCTCTCTCTCTCTCTCTCTCTCTCTCTCTCTCTCTCTCTCTCTCTCTCTCTCTCTCTCTCTCTCTCTCTCCTGTTATGTCTGACTCTCGTCCGAATCCACTCTCTCCTAACCTGCCTGACTTTCGTCTGAAGCCTCTCCCTCCTGTCCTGCCTGACCCTCGTCCAAATCCTCACTCTCCTGTCCTACCTGACTCTCGTCCCAAGCCTCTCTCTCGTGTCCTGCCTGAGTCTCGCCCCAAGCCTCTCTCTCCTTTCCTGCCTGACTGTCGTCCGAAGCCTCTTTCTCCGGTCCAACCGAACTCTTGTCGCAATCCTCTCTCCCCTATCGTGCATTACTATCGTTTCAACCCTCTGTTTTCTGTCCGGCCGGACTGTCGTCCCGAGCCTCTCTCTCTCTCTCTCTCTGTCTCTGTCTGTCTGTCTATCTGTCTGTCTGTTTCTCTCTCTCTCTCTCTCTCTCTCTCTCTCTCTCTCTCTCTCTCTCTCTCTCTCTCTCTCTCTCTCTCTCTCTCTATCTCTCTCTCTCTCTCTCTCTCTTGTCCTGTCTGACTCTCGTCCGAATCCTCTCTCTCCTAACCTGCCGGACTTTCGTCTCAAGCCTCTCCCCCCTCTCCTGCCTGATTCTCGTTCCAAGCCTCTCTCTCCTGCCCTGCCTGACTCTCGTCCTAAGGCTATGTCTCCTGTCCTGCGTGACTCTTGCCCCAAATCTCTCTCTCCTGTCCTGCCTATTCTCCTCCCAATCTTCTCTCTCCTGTCTATCCTAACTTTCGTCCCAAGCCTGTCTCTTCTGTCATGCCTAACTGTCTTCCCAAGCATCTCTCTCCTGTCTAGCCCAACTCTTGTCGCAATCCTCTCTCACCTATCGTGCATGACTATCGTCTCAACCCTTTCTTTTCTGTCGTGCCTGACCCTCGTCACCAAGTCTCTCTCTCTCTCTCTCTCTCTCTCTCTCTCTCTCTCTCTCTCTCTCTCTCTCTCTCTCTCTCTCTCTCTCTCTCTCTCTCTCTCTCTCTCTCTCTCTCTCTCTCTTCTGTCTTGTCTGACTCTCGTCCGAATCCTCTCTCTCCTAACATGCCTGACTTTCGTCTCAAGCCTCTCCCTCCCGTCCTGCCTGACTTTCGTCCCAAGCCTCTCTCTCCTGTCCTACCTGACTCTCATCCTAATCCTCTCTCTCCCGTCCTGCGTGACTCTCGCCCCAAACATCTCTTTCCTGTCCTGCCTATTCTCCTCCCAATCCTGTCTATACTGACTCTTGTCTCAAGTGTCTCTCTGTCCTGTCCTGCCTGACTCTCGTCTCAAGCCTCTCTCTCATGTCCTGCCTGACTCTCGTCCCAAGCCTCTCTCTCCTGTCCTACCTGACTGTCGTCCCAAGCCTCTCTCTCCTGTCCAGCCGGACTCTTGTCGGAATCCTCTCTCCCCTATCGCGCATGATTATCGTCTCAACCCTCTCTTTTCTGTCCTGCCTGACTCTCGTCTCGAGCCTCTCTCTCTCTCTCTCTCTCTCTCTCTCTCTCTCTCTCTCTCTCTCTCTCTCTCTCTGTCTCTCTCTCTCTCTCTCTCTCTCTCTCTCTCTACTCTCTCTCTCTCTCTCTCTCTCTCTCTCTCTCTCTCTCTCTCTCTCTCTCTCTCTCTCTCTCTCTCTCTCTCTCTCTGTCCCCCCCCTCTCTCTCTCTCTCTCTCTCTCTCTCTCTCTCTCTCTCTCTCTCTCTCTCTCTCTCTCTCTGTCTCTCTCTCTCTCTCTCTCCTGTCCTGTCTGACTCTCGTTCGAATCCTCTGTCTCCCAAACTGTCTGACTTTCGACTCAAGGGTCTCCCTCCTGTCCTGCGTGACTCTCGTGCCAAGCCTCTCTCTGTTGTCTTGCCTCACTCTCGTCCCAAGGCTTTCTCTCCTGTCTTGCCTGACTCTCGTCCTAAGCCTCTCTTTCTCCTGTCCTGCGTGACTCTCGCCCCAAGCCTCTCTCTCCTATCCTGTCTATTATCCTCCCAATCCTCTCTCTCCTGTCTATCCTGACTCTAGTGCCAAGCCTATCTCTCTCCTGTTCTGCCTGACTCTAGTCCCAAGCCTCTCTCTCATGTCCTGCCTGACTCTCGGCCCAAGCCTCTCTCTCCTGTCTTGCCTGACTCTCACCCAAGCCTCTCTCTCCTGTCCTGCGTGACTCTCGTCCCAAGCCTCTCTCTCCTCTCTTGCCTGACTCTCGTCCCAAGACTCTCTCTCCTGTCCTGCCTATTCTCCTCCCAATACTCTATCTCCTGTCTATCCTGACTCTCGTCACAAGTTTCTCTCTCTCCTGTCCTGCCTGACTCTCGTCCCAAGCCTCTCTCTCCTGTCCTGCCTATTCTCCTCCCAATACTCTATCTCCTGTCTAACCTGACTCTTGTCCCAAGCCTCTCTCTCCTGTCCTGCCTGACTGTCGTCCCAAACCTCTCTCTCCTGTCCAGCCGAACTCTTCCCGCAATCCTCTCTCCCCTATCGTGCATTACTATCGTCTCAACCCTCTCTTTTCTGTCCTGCCTGACTCTCGTCCCAAGCATCTCTCTCTCTCTCTCTCTCTCTCTCTCTCTCTCTCTTCTCCTCTCTCTCTCTCTCTCTCTCTCTCTCTCTCTCTCTCTCTATCTATCTTATCCTGTCTGACTCTCGTCCGAATCCTCTTTCTCCTAACCTGCCTGACTTTCGTCTCAAGCCTCTCCCCCCTCTCCTACCTAACTCTCGTCCTAAGCCTCTGTCTCCTGTCGTGCGTGACTCCCGCCCCAAACCTCTCTATCCGGTCCTGACTATTCTCCCCCCAATCCTCTCTCTCCTGTCTATCCTGACTCTCGTCCCAAGCCTCTCTCTCCTGGCATGTCTTACTGTCGCCACAAGCATCCCTCTCTAGTCCAGCCGAACTCTTGTCGCAATCCTCTCTCACCTATCGTGCATGACTATCGTGTCAACCCTTTCTTTTCTGTCCTGCTTGACTCTCGTCACCAAGCCTCTCTCTCTCTCTCTCTCTCTCTCTCTCTCTCTCTCTCTCTCTCTCTCTCTCTCTCTCTCTCTCTCTCTCTCCCCCTCTCCTGTCTTGTCTGACTCTCGTCCGAATCCTCTCTCTCCTAACATGCCTGACTTTCGTCTCAAGCCTCTCCCTCCCGTCCTTCCTGACTTTCGTCCCAAGCCTCTCTCTCCTGTCCTACCTGACTCTCATCCTAATCCTCTCTCTCCCGTCCTGGGTGACTCTCGTCCCAAACATCTCTTTCCTGTCCTGCCTATTCTCCTCCAAATCCTCTCATATCTGTCTATCCTGACTCTTGTCTTAAGTGTCTCTCTCTCCTGTCCTGCCTGACTCTAGTCCCAAGCCTCTCTCTCATGTCCTACCTGACTCTCGTCCCAAACCTCTCTCTCCTGTCCCACCTGACTGTCGTCCCAAGCCTCTCTCTCCTGTCCAGCCGGACTCTTGTCGGAATCCTCTCTCCCCTATCGCGCATGATTATCGTCTCAACCCTCTCTTTTCTGTACTGCCTGACTCTCGTCTCGATCCTCTCTCTCTCTCTCTCTCTCTCTCTCTCTCCTCTCTCTCTCTCTCTCTCTCTCTCTCTCTCTCTCTCCCCCCTCTCTCTCTCTCTCTCTCCCCCCCCCCTCTCTCTCTCTCTCTCCCCCCCTCTCTCTCTCTCTCTCTCTCTCTCTCTCTCTCTATCTATCTATCTATCTCTCCCGTCCTGTCTGACTCTCGTTTGAATCCTCTCTCTCCCAAACTTTCGACTCAAGGGTTTCCCTCCTGTCCTGTGTGACTCTCGTGCAAAGCCTCTCTCTCTTGTCTTGCCTCACTCTCGTCCCAAGCCTCTCTCTCCTGTCATGCCTGACTCTCGTCCTAAGCCTCTTTCTCCTGTACTGCGTGACTCTCGCCGCAAGCCTCTCTCTCCTGTCCTGTCTATTATCCTCCAAATCCTCTCTCTCCTATCTATCCTGACTCTCGTGCCAAGACTATTTCTCTCCTGTTCTGTCTGACTCTAGTCCCAAGCCTCTCTCTCATGTCCTGCCTGACTCTCGTCCCAAGCCTCTCTCTCCTGTCTTGCCTGACTCTCGTCCCAAGCCTCTCTCTCGTGTCCTGCGTAACTCTCGTCCCAAACCTCTCTCTCCTCTCTTGCCTAACTCTCGTCCCAAGCCTCTCTCTCCTGTCCAGCCTATTCTCCTCCCAATCCTCTCTCTCCTGTCTAGCCTGACTCTCGTCACAAGTTTCTCTCTCTCCTGTCCTGCCTGACTCTCGTCCCAAGCCTCTCTCTCCTGTCCTGCCTGACTCTCGTCCTAAGCCTCTCTTTCTCCTGTCCTGCGTGACTCTCGCCGCAAGCCTCTCTCTCCTGTCCTGTCTATTATCCTCCCAATCCTCTCTCTCCTGTCTATCCTGACTCTCGTGCCAAGCCTATATCTCTCCTGTTCTGCCTGACTCTAGTCCCAAGCCTCTCTCTCATGTCCTGCCTAACTCTCGGCCGAAGCCTCTCTCTCCTGTCTAGCCTGACTCTCGTCCCAAGCCTCTCTCTCCTGTCCTGCGTGACTCTCGTCCCAAGCCTCTCTCTCCTCTCTTGCCTGACTCTCGTCCCAAGACTCTCTCTCCTGTCCTGCCTATTCTCCTCCCAATCCTCTCTCTCCTGTCTATCCTGACTCTCGTCACAAGTTTCTCTCTCTCCTGTCCCTCCTGACTCTCGTCCCAAGCCTCTCTCTCATGTCCTGCCTGACTCTCGTTCCAAAAATCGATCTCCTGTCTATCCTGACTCTCGTCCTAAGCCTCTCTCTCCTGTCCTGCCTGACTGTCGTCCCAAACCTCTCTCTCATGTCCAGCCAAACTTTTCTCGCAAGCCTCTCTCCCCTATCGTGCATTACTATCGTCTCAACCCTCTCTTTTCTGTCCTGCAGGACTCTCGTCTCGAGCCTCTCTCTCTCTCTCCTCTCACTCTCATCTCTCTCTCTCATCCTCCTCTCCTCTCACTCTCTCTCTCTCTCTCTCTCTCTCCTCTCATCTCTCTCTCTCATCCTCTCTCTCTCTCTCATCTCTCTCTCTCTCTCTCTCTCTCTCTCCCTCTCATCTATCTATATCCTGTCTGACTCTCGTCCGAATCCTCTTTCTCCTAACCTGCCTGACTTTCGTCTCAAGCCTCTCCCCCCTCTCCTGCCTAACTCTCGTCCCAAGCCTCTCTCTCCTGTCCTGCCTGACTCTCGTCCTAAGCCTCTGTCTCCTGTCCTGCGTGAATCCCGCCACAAACCTCTCTCTCCTGTCCTGCCTATTCTCCTCCCAATCCTCTCTCTCCTGTCTATCCTGACTCTCGTCCCAAGCCTCTCTCTCCTGGCATGCCTTACTGTCGCCACAAGCATCTCTCTCCTGTCCAGCCAAACTCTTGTCGCAAACCTCTCTCACCTATCGTGCATGACTATCGTCTCAACCCTTTCTTTTCTGTCCTGCTTGACTCTCGTCACCAAGCCTCTCTCTCTCTCTCTCTCTCTCTCTCTCTCATCTCTCTCTCTCTCTCTCTCTCTCTCTCTCTCTCTCTCTCTCTCTCTCCTGTCTTGTCTGACTCTCGTCCGAAACCTCTCTCTCCTAACATGCCTGACTTTCGTCTCAAGCCTCTCCCTCCCGTCCTTCCTGACTTTCGTCCCAAGCCTCTCTCTCCTGTCCTACCTGACTCTCATCCTAATCCTCTCTCTCCCCGTCCTGGGTGACTCTCCCCCCCAAACATCTCTTTCCTGTCCCCGCCTATTCCCTCCAAATCCTCTCATATCTGTCTATCCTGACTCTTGTCTTAAGTGTCTCTCTCTCCTGTCCTGCCTGACTCTAGTCCCAAGCCTCCTCTCATGTCCTACCTGACTCTCGTCCCAAACCTCTCTCTCCTGTCCTGCCTGACTGTCGTCCCAAGCCCCTCCTCTCCTGTCCACCGGACTCTTGTCGGAATCCTCTCTCCCCTATCGCGCATGATTATCGTCTCAACCCTCTCTTTTCTGTCCTGCCTGACTCTCGTCTCGATCCTCTCTCTCTCTCTCTCTCTCTCTCTCCTCTCTCTCTCTCTCTCCACTCTCTCTCTTACTCTCCTCTCTCTCTCTCTCACTCTCTCTCTCTCTCTCTCTCTCTATCTATCTATCTCTCCAGTCCTGTCTGACCTCTCGTTTGAATCCTCTCTCAAACCAAACTCTCTGACTTTCGACTCAAGGGTTTCCCTCCTGTCCCCGTGTGACTCTCGTGCAAAGCCTCATTCTCTTGTCTTGCCTCACTCTCGTCCCAAGCCTCTCTCTCCTGTCCTGCCTGACTCTCGTCTTTAAGCCTCTCTCTCCTGTCCTGCGTGACTCTCGCCGCAAGACTCTCTGTCCTGTCCTGTCTATTATCCTCCCAATCCTCTCTCTCCTGTCAATCCTGACTCTCGTACCAAGCCTATTTCTCTCCTGTTCTGCCTGACTCTAGTCCCAAGCCTATCTCTCATGTCCTGCCTGACTCTCGTCCCAAGCCTCTCTCTCCTGTCTTGCCTGACTCTCATCCCAAGCCTCTCTCTCCTGTCCTGCGTAACTCTCGTCCCAAACCTATCTCTCCTCTCTTGCCTAACTCTCGTCCCAAGAGTCTCTCTCCTGTCCTGCCTATTCTCCTCCCAATCCTCTCTCTCCTGTCTAGCCTGACTCTCGTCACAAGTTTCTCTCTTTCCTGTCCTGCCTGACTCTCGTCCCAAGCCTCTCTCTCATGTCCTGCTAGACTCTCGTTCCAAGAATCTATCTCCTGTCTATCCTGACTTTCGTCGCAAACCTCTCTCTCATGTCCTGCCTGACTGTCGTCCCAAACCTCTCTCTCATGTCCAGCCGAACTCTTGTCGCAATCCTCTCTCCCCTATCGTGCATTAATATCGTCTCAACCCTCTCTTTCCTGTCCTGCCTGACTCTCGTCGCCAAGTCTCTCTCTCTCTCTCTCTCTCTCTCTCTCTCTCTCTCTCTCTCTCTCCTCTCTCTCTCTCTCTCTCTCTCCTCTCTCTCTCTCTCTCTCTCTCTCTCTCTATCTATCTATCTCTCCCGTCCTGTCTGACTCTCGTTTGAATCCTCTCTCAACCAAACTCTCTGACTTTCGACTCAAGGGTTTCCCTCCTGTCCTGTGTGGCTCTCGTGCAAAGCCTCATTCTCTTGTCTTGCCTCACTCTCGTCCCAAGCCTCTCTCTCCTGTCCTGCCTGACTCTCGTCTTAAGCCTCTCTCTCCTGTCCTGCGTGACTCTCGCCGCAAGCCTCTCTGTCCTGTCCTGTCTATTAACCTCCCAATCCTCTCTCTCCTATCTATCCTGACTCTCGTACCAAGCCTATTTCTCTCCTGTTCTGCCTGACTCTAGTCCCAAGCCTCTCTCTCATGTCCTGCCTGACTCTCGTCCCAAGCCTCTCTCTCCTGTCTTGCCTGACTCTCATCCCAAGCCTCTCTCTCCTGTCTTGCCTGACTCTAGTCCCAAGCCTCTCTCTCATATCCTGCCTGACTCTCGTCCCAAGCCTCTCTCTCCTGTCTTGCCTGACTCTCATCCCAAGCCTCTCTCTCCTGTCCTGCGTAACTCTCGTCCCAAACCTATCTCTCCTCTCTTGCCTAACTCTCGTCCCAAGAGTCTCTCTCCTGTCCTGCCTATTCTCCTCCCAATCCTCTCTCTCCTGTCTAGCCTGACTCTCGTCACAAGTTGTTCTCTTTCCTGTCCTGCCTGACTCTCGTCCCAAGCCTCTCTCTCATGTCCTGCTAGACTCTCGTTCCAAGAATCTATCTCCTGTCTATCCTGACTTTCGTCCCAAACCTCTCTCTCATGTCCTGCCTGACTGTCGTCCCAAAACTCTCTCTCATGTCCAGCCGAACTCTTGTCGCAATCCTCTCTCCCCTATCGTGCATTAATATCGTCTCAACCCTCTCTTTCCTGTCCTGCCTGACTCTCGTCGCCAAGGCTCTCTCTCTCTCTCTCTCTCTCTCTCTCTCTCTCTCTCTCTCTCTCTCTCTCTCTCTCTCTCTCTCTCTCTCTCTCTCTCTCTCTCTCTCCCCTGTTATGTCTGACTCTCGTCCGAATCCTCTCTCTCCTAACATGCCTGACTTTCGTCTCAAGCCTCTCCCTCCTCTCCTGCCTGACTGTCGTCCCAAGCCTCACTCTGCTGTCCTGCCTGACTCTCGTCCCACGCCTCTCTCTCCTGTCCTGCCTGACTCTCGTCCCAAGCCTCTCTCTCCTGTCCAACCGAACTCTTGTCGCAATACTCTCTCCCCTATCGTGCATACTATCGTCTCAACCCTCTCTTTTCTGTCTTGCCTGACTCTCGTCCCAAGCCTCTCTCTCTCTCTCTCTCTCTCTCTCTCTCTCTCTCTCTCTCTCTCTCCTCTCTCTCTCCCTCTATCTCTCTCTCTCCTCTCTTCTCTCTCTCTCTCTCTCATCTCTCTCTCTCTCCTCTCTCTCTCCACTCATCCTCTCTCTCCTCTCTCTCTCTCTCTCTCTCTCCTCTCCCTCTCTCTCTCTCTCTCATCGCTTCTCTCTCCCCTCCTCTCTCTCTCCCCTCTCTCTCCTCTCATCCTCTCTCTCCTCTCTCTCTCTCTCCCCTCTCTCTCATCTCTCTCCCCTCTCTCCCTCTCTCTCTCACTCTCTCTCCCTCTCTCTCTCTCTCCTCTCTCTCTCTCTCTCTCATCTCTCTCCTCTCTCTCCTCTTTTCCTGTATGACGCTCGTCCGAATCCTCTCTCTCCTAACATGCCTGACTTTCGTCTCAAGCCTCTCCCTCCCGTCCTGCCTGAGTTTTGTCCCAAGCCTCTCTCTCCTGTCCTACCTGACTCTCATCCTAATCCTCTCTCTCCGTCCTACATGACTCTAGCCCCAAACATCTCTTTCCTGTCTTGCCTATTCTCCTCCCAATCCTCTAATATCTGTCAATCCTGACTCTTGTCTCAAGTGTCTCTCTCTCCTGTCCTACCTGACTCTCGTCCCAAACCTCTCTCTCATGTCCTGCCTGACTCTCGTCCCAAGCCTCTCTCTCCTGTCCTGCCTGACTGTCGTCCCAAGCCTCTCTCTCCTGTCCAGCCGGGCTCTTGTCGGAATCCTCTCTCCCCTATCGCGCATGATTATCATCTCAACCCTCTCTTTTCTCTCCTGCCTGACTCTCGTCTCGAGCCTCTCTCTCTCTCTCTCTCCATCTCTCTCTCTCGCTCTCCTCTCCTCTCTCTCATCTCTCTCATCTTCTCTCTCTCCCTCTCTCCTCTCTCTCCTCCTCTCTCTCTCTCCTGTCCTCTCTCTCTCTCTCTCACTCTCTTCCTCTCTCTCTCTCTCTCTCTCTCTCTCATCCTGCCCCGTCTGATTCTCGTTCGAATCTCTCGTCCTAAGCCCCTCTCTCCTGTCCTGCGTGACTCTCGCCGCATGCCTCTCTCTGCTGTCCTGTCTTATCCTCCTATTCCTCTCTCTCCTGTCTATACTGACTCTCGTGCCAAGCCTATTTCTCTCCTGTTCTGCCTGACTCTAGTACCAAGCCTCTCTCTCCTGTCCTGCGTGACTCTCGTCCCAAGCCTCTCTCTCCTCTCTTGCCTGACTCTCGTCCCAAGACTCTCTCTCCTGTCCTGCCTATTCTCCTCCCAATCCTCTCTCTCCTGTCTAGCCTGACTCTCGTCACAAGTTTCTCTCTCCTGTCCTGCCTGACTCTCCTCCCAAGCCTCTTTCTCAGGTCCTGCCTGACTCTCGTTCCAAGAATCTATCTCCTGTCTATCCTGACTCTCGTCCAAAACCTCTCTCTCGTGTCATGCCTGACGTTCGTCCCAAACCTCTCTCTCCTGTCCAGCCGAACTCTTGTCGCAATCCTCTCTCCCCTATCGTGCATTACTATCGTCTCAACCCTCTCTTTCCTCTCCTTCCTGACTCTTGTCGCAAAGGCTCTCTCTCTCTCTCTCTCTCTCTCTCTCTCTCTCTCTCTCTCTCTCTCTTCTCACTCTCTCTCTCTCTCTCTCTCTCTCTCTCTCTCTCTCTCTCTCTCTCTCTCTCTCTCTCTCTCTCTCTCTCTATCCTTGTATGTCTGACTCTCGTCCGAATCCTCTCTCTCCTAACATGCCCGACTTTCGTCTCAAGCCTCTCCCTCCTCTCCTGCCTGACTCTCGTCCCAAGCCTCACTCTCCTGTCCTGCCTGACTCTCCTCCCACGCCTCTTTCTCCTGTCCTGCCTGACTCTCGTCCCAAGCCTCTCTCTCCTTTCCTGCCTGACTGTTGTCCCAAGCCTCTCTCTCGTGTCCAACCGAACTCTTGTCACAATCCTCTCTCCCCTATCGTGCATTACTATCGTCTCAACCCTCGCTTTTCTGTCCTGCAGGACTCTCGTCCCGAGCCTCCTTCTCTCCTCTCTCTCCCTCTCTCTCTTCTCTCTCCATCTCTCTCCTCCTCTCTCTCTCTCACTCTCTCTCCTCTCTCCTTCTCCTGTCTAACTCTCGTCTGAATCCTCTCTCTCCTAGCCTGCCTGATTTCGTCTCAAGCCCTCTCCCCCCCTCTCCTGCCTGACTCTCGTCCCAAACCTCTCTCTCCTGTCCTGCCTGACTCTCGTCCTAAGCCTCTGTCTCCTGTCCTGCGTGACTCCCGCCCCAAACTTCTCTCTCCGGTCCCTGCTATTCTCCTCCCAATCCTCTCTCTCCTGTCTATCCTGACTCTCGTCCCAAGCCTCTCTCTCCTGTCATGCCTTACTGTCGCCCCAAGCATCTCTCTTCTGTCCAGCCGAACTCTTGCCGCAATCCTCTCTCACCTATCCTGCATGACTATCGTCTCAAACCCCTTTTTTTTCTGTCCTGCTTGACTCTCGTCACCAAGACTCTCTCTCTCTCTCTCTCTCTCTCTCCTCTCTCTCTCTCTCTCTCATCCTCTCTCTCTCTCCTCTCCTCTCTCTCTCTCTCTCTATCCTTGTAAAGTCGACTCTCGTCCCGAATCCTCTCTTTCCTAACATGCCCGACTTTCGTCTCAAGCCTCTCCCTCCTCTCCTGCCTGACTCTCGTCCCAAGCCTCACTCTCCTGTCCTGCCTGACTCTCCTCCCACGCCTCTTTCTCCTGTCCTGCCTGACTCTCGTCCCAAGCCTCTCTCTCCTTTCCTGCCTGACTGTTGTCCCAAGCCTCTCTCTCGTGTCCAACCGAACTCTTGTCACAATCCTCTCTCCCCTATCGTGCATTACTATCGTCTCAACCCTCGCTTTTCTGTCCTGCCGGACTCTCGTCCCGAGCCTCTCTCTCTCTCTCTCCCCTTTTCCCCTCTCTCTCTCTCTCTCTCTCCACTCCGCTCTCTCTCATCTCTCTCTCTCCACTCTCTCTCTCTCATTCTCTCCTCTCTCTCTCTCTCTCTCTCTCTCTCTCTCTCTCTCTCTCTCTCTCTCTCTCTCTCTCTCTTCTCCTGTCTAACTCTCGTCCGAATCCTCTCTCTCCTAACCTGCCTGACTTTCGTCTCAAGCCTCTCCCCCCCTCTCCTGCCTGACTCTCGTCCCAAACCTCTCTCTCCTGTCCTGCCTGACTCTCGTCCTAAGCCTCTGTCTCCTGTCCTGCGTGACTCCCGCCCCAAACCTCTCTCTCCGGTCCTGCCTATTCTCCTCCCAATCCTCTCTCTCCTGTCTATCCTGACTCTCGTCCCAAGCCTCTCTCTCCTGTCATGCCTTACTGTCGCCCCAAGCATCTCTCTTCTGTCCAGCCGAACTCTTGCCGCAATCCTCTCTCACCTATCCTGCATGACTATCGTCTCAACCCTTTCTTTTCTGTCCTGCTTGACTCTCGTCACCAAGACTCTCTCTCTCTCTCTCTCTCTCTCTCTCTCTCTCTCTCTCTCTCTCTCTCTCTCTCTCTCTCTCTCTCTCTCTCTCTCTCTCTCTCTCTCTCTCTCTCTCTCTCTCTCTCTCTCTCTCTCTCTCTCTCTCTCTCTCTCTCTCCTGTCCTGTTTGACGCTCGTCCAAATCCTCTCTCTCCTAACATGCCTGACTTTCGTCTCAAGCCTCTCCCTCCCGTCCTTCCTGAGTTTCGTCCCAAGCGTCTCTCTCCTGTCCTACCTGACTCTCATCCTAATCCACTCTCTCCTGTCCTACGTGACTCTCGCCCAAAACATCTCTTTCCTGTCTTGCTTATTCTCCTCCCAATCCTCTCATATCTGTCTATCCTGTACTCTTGTCTCAAGTGTCTCTCTCTCCTGCCCTACCTGACTTTCGTCCCAAGCCTCTCTCTCCTGTCCTGCCTGACTCTCGTCCCAAACCTCTCTCTCATGTCCTGCCTGACTCTTGTCCCAAGCCTCTCTCTCCTGTCTTGCCTGACTGTCGTCGCCCGCGTCTCTCTCCTGTCCGGCCGGACTCTTGTCCAAATCCTCTCTACCCTATCGCGCATGATTATCGTCTCAACCCTCTCTTTTTTGTCCTGCCTGACTCTCGTCTCGAGCCTCTCTCTCTCTCTCTCTCTCTCTCTCTCTCTCTCTCTCTCTCTCTCTCTCTCTCTCTCTCTCTCTCTCTCTCTCTCTCTCTCTCTCTCTCCCTCTCTTCTGTCCTTTCTGACTCTCGTTCGAATCTCTCGTCCTAAGCCTCTCTCTCCTGTCCTGCGTGACTCTCGCCGCAAGCCTCTCTCTCCTGTCCTCTCTTATCCTCCCAATCCTCTTTCTCCTGTCTATCCTGACTCTCTTGCCAAGCCTATTTCTCTCCTGTTCTGCCTGACTCTAGTC
Organism: Panulirus ornatus; assembly: GCF_036320965.1. Lineage (NCBI taxonomy): Eukaryota > Metazoa > Arthropoda > Malacostraca > Decapoda > Palinuridae > Panulirus > Panulirus ornatus. Next base: position 23,722,258 of record NC_092290.1, on the reverse strand, counting down.
CCAAGCCTCTCTCTCATGTCCTGCCTGACTCTCGTCACAAGTCTCTCTCTCCTGTCTTGCCTGACTCTCGTCCCAAGCCTCTCTCTCCTGTCCTGCGTAACTCTCGTCCCATGCCTCTCTCTCCTCTCTTGCGTGACACTCGTCCCAAGACTCTCTTTCCTGTCCTGCCTATTCTCCTCCCAATCCTCTCTCTCCTGTTTAGCCTGACTCTCGTCACAAGTTTCTCTTTCTCCTGTCCTGCCTGACTCTCGTCCCAAGCCTCTCTCTCATGTCCTGCCTGACTCTCGTTCCAAAAATCTATCTCCTGTTTATAATGACTCTCGTCCCAAACCTCTCTCTCGTGTCATGCCTGACTGTCGTCCCAAACCTCTCTCTCCTGTCCAGCCGAACTCTTGTCGCAATCCTCTCTCCCCTATCGTGCATTACTATCGTCTCAACCCTCTCTTTCCTGTCCTGCCTGACTCTTTTCGCCAAGGCTCTCTCTCTCTCTTTCTCTCTCTTTCTTTCTCTCGCTCGCTCTCTCTCTCTCTCTCTCTCTCTCTCTCTCTCTCTCTCTCTCTCTCTCTCTCTCTCTCTCTCTCTCTCTCTCTCTCCTGTTATGTCTAACTCTCGTCCGAATCCTCTCTCTCCTAACATGCCTGACTTTCGTCTCAAGCCTCTCCCTCCTCTCCTGCCTGACTCTCGTCCCAAGCCTGACTCTCCTGTCCTTCCTGACTCTCCTCCCAAGCCTCTCTCTCGTGTCCAACCGAACTCTTGTCACAATCCTCTCTCCCCTATCGTGCATTACTATCGTCTCAACCCTCGCTTTTCTGTCCTGCCGGACTCTCGTCCCGAGCCTCTCTCTCTCTCTCTCTCTCTCTCTCTCTCTCTCTCTCTCCCCTTTTCTCTCTCAATCTCTCTCTCTCCCCTTTTCTCTCTCTCCTCTCTCTCCTCTCAACTCTCTCTCTCTCTCCTCCCTCATCTCACTCTCTACTCTCTCTCTCTTTTCTCTCTCCTCTCTCTCTCCCCTCTCTTCTCCTGTCTAACCCCTCGTCCGAATCCTCTCTCTCCTAACCTGCCTGACTTTCGTCTCAAAGCCTCCTCCCCCCCTCTCCTGCCTGACCTCTTTGTCCCAAACCTCTCTCTCCTGTCCTGCTAACTCTCGTCCTAAAGCCTCTGTCTCCTGTCCTGCGTGACTCACCCGCCCCAAACCCTCTCTTTCCTTCCTGCCTATTCTCCTCCCAATCCTCTCTCTCCTGTCCCCATCCTGACTCTCGTCCCAAAGCCTCTCTCCCTGTCATGCCTTACTGTCGCCCAAGCATCTCTCTTCTGTCCAGCCGAACTCTTGCCGCAATCCTCTCTCCCCTATCGTCATTACTATCCTCTCAACCCCTCTTTACTGTCCTGCCTGACTCTCGTCGCCAAGCTCTCTCTCATCTTTCTTTCCCTCTCTCTCTCATCTCAGTCCCCCTCTCAACACTCTCTCTTCTCTCTCTTCTCACTCATTCTCCTCTCCTCTCACCTCTCCCCTCTCTCTCTCATCTCTCTCTCTCTCTCCTCTATGTCTGACTATCGTCCGAATCCTCTCTCTCCTAACCTGCCTGACTTTCGTCTGAAGCCTCTCCCTACTATCCTGCCTGACTCTCGTCCCAAGCCTCACTCTCCTGTCCTGCCTGACTCTCGTCCCAAGCCTCTCTCTCCTGTCCTGCCTGACTGTCGTCCCAAGCCTCTCTCTCCTCTCCTGCCTGACTGTCGTCCCAAGCCTTTCTCTCCTGTCCAACCGAACTCTAGTCGCAATCCTCTCTCCCCTATCGTGCATTACTATCGTCTCAACCCTCTCTTTTCTGTCCTGCCGGACTCTCGTCCCGAGAGTCTCTCTCTCTCTCTCTCTCTCTCTCTCTCTCTCTCTCTCTCTCTCTCTCTCTCTCTCTCTCTCTCTCTCTCTCTCTCCCTCTCTCTCTCTCTCTCTCTCTCTCTCTCTCTCTCTATCTATCTATCTATCTCTCCTGTCCTGTCTGACTCTCGTTCGAATCCTCTCTCTCCCAAACTGTTTGACTTTCGACTCAAGGGTCTCCCTCCTGTCCTGTGTGACTCTCGTGCAAAGCCTCTCTCTCTTGTCTTGCCTCACTCTCGTCCCAAGCCTCTCTCTCCTGTCCTGCCTGACTCTCGTCCTAAGCCTCTCTCTCCTGTTCTGCGTGACTCTCGCCGCAAGCCTCTCTCTCCTGTCCTGTCTATTATCCTCCCAATCCTCTCTCTCCTGTCTATCCTGACTCTCGTGCCAAGCCTATTTTTCTCCTGTTCTGCCTGATTCTAGTCCCAAGCCTCTCTCTCATGTCCTGCCTGACTCTCGTCCCAAGCCTCTCTCTCCTATCTTGCCTGACTCTCGTTACAAGCCTCTCTCTCCTGTTCTGCGTAACTCTCATCCCAAGCCTGTCTCTCCTCTCTTGCCTAACTCTCGTCCCAAGACTCTCTCTCCTATCCTGCCTATTCTCCTCCCAATCCTCTCTCTTCTGTCTAGCCTGACTCTAGTCACAAGTTTCTCTCTCCTGTCCTGCCTGACTCTCGTCCCAAGCCTCTCTCTCATGTCCTGCCTGACTCTCGTTCCAAGAATCTATCTCCTGTCTATCCTGACTCTCGTCCGAAACCTCTCTCTCGTGTCCAGCCGAACTCTTGTCGCAATACTCTCTCCCCTATCGTGCATTACTATCGTCTCAACCCTCTCTTTCCTGTCCTGCCTGACTCTCGTCGCCAAGGCTCTCTCTCTCTCTCTCTCTCTCTCTCTCTCTCTCTCTCTCTCTCTCTCTCTCTCTCTCTCTCTCTCTCTCTCTCTCTCTCTCTCTCTCTCTCTCTCTCTCCTGTTATGTCTGACTCTCGTCCGAATCCTCTCTCTCCTAACCTGCCTGACTTTCGTCTGAAAACTCTCCCTCCTCTCCTGCCTGACTCTCGTCCCAAGCCTCTCTCTCCTGTCCTGCCTGACTCTCGTCCCAAGCCTCTCTCTCCTGTCCTGCCTGACTCTCGTCCTAAGCCTCTCTCTCCTGTCCTGCGTGACTCTCGCCCCAAACCTCTCTCTCCTGTCCTGCCTATTCTCCTCCCAATCCTCTCTCTCCTGTCTATCCTGACTCTCGTCCCAAGCCTCTCTCTCCTGTCATGCCTTACTGTCGCCCCAAGCATCTCTCTCCTGTCCAGCCGAACTCTTGTCGCAATCCTCTCTCACCTATCGTACATGACTATCGTCTCAACCCTTTCTTTTCTGTCCTTCCTGACTCTCGTCACCAAGCTCTCTCTCTCTCTCTCTCTCTCTCTCTCTCTCTCTCTCTCTCTCTCTCTCTCTCTCTCTCTCTCTCTCTCTCTCTCTCTCTCTCTCTCTCTCTCTCTCTCTCCTATCTTGTCTGACTCTCGTCCGAATCCACTCTCTCCTAACCTGCCTGACTTTCGTCTGAATCCTCTCCCTCCTGTCCTGCCTGACTCTCGTCCCAAGCCTCACTCTCCTGTCCTGCCTGACTCTCGTCCCAAGCCACTCTCTCCTTTCCTGCCTGACTGTCGTCCCAAGCCTCTCTCTCCTGTCCAACCGAACTCTTGTCGCAATCCTATCTCCCCTATCGTGCATTACTATCGTCTCAACACTCTCTTTTCTGTCCTGCCGCACTCTCGTCCCGAGCCTCTCTCTCTCCTCTCTCTCTCTCTCTCTCTCTTTCTCTCTCTCTCTCTCTCTTGTCCTGTCTGACTCTCGTCCGAATCCTGTCTCTCCTAACCTGCCTGACTTTCGTCTCAATCCTCTACCTCCTCTCCTGCCTGACTCTCGTCCCAAGCCTCTCTCTCCTGTCCTGCCTGACTCTCGTCCTAAGCCTCTGTCTCCTGTCCTGCGTAACTCTCGCCCCAAACCTCTCTCTCCTGTCCTGCCTATTCTCCTCCCAATCTTCTCTCTCCTGTCTATCCTAACTCTCGTCCCAAACCTGTCTCTCCTGTCATGCCTGACTGTCGTCCCAAGAATCTCTCTCCTGTCCAGCCGAACTCTTGTCGCAGTCCTCTCTCACCTATCGTGCATGACTATCGTCTCAACCCTTTCTTTTCTGTCCTGCCTGACCCTCGTCACCAAGCCTCTCTCTCTCTCTCTCTCTCTCTCTCTCTCTCTCTCTCTCTCTCTCTCTCTCTCTCTCTCTCTCTCTCTCTCTCTCTCTCTCTCTCTCTCTCTCTCTCTCCTGTCTTGTCTGACTCTCGTCCGAATCCTCTCTCTCCTAACATGCCTGAATTTCGTCTCAAGCCTCTCTCTCGTGTCCTGCCTGACTCTCGTCCCAAGCCTCTCTCTCCTGTCCTGCCTGACACTCGTAATAAGCCTCTGTCTCGTGTCCTGCATGACTCTCGCCCCAAACCTCTCTGTCCTGTCCTGCCTATTATCCTCCCAAACTTCTCTCTCTTGTCTATCCTGACTCTCGTCCCAAGCCTCTCTCTCTCCTGTCCTGCCTGACTGTCGTCCTGAGCCTCTCTCTCTTGTCCAGCCGGACTCTGTTCGGAATCCTCTCTCCCCTATCGCGCATGATTATCGTCTCAACCCTCTCTTTTCTGTCCTGCCTGACTCTCGTCTCAACTCTCTCCTCTCCTCTCTCTCTCTCTCTTCTCCTCTCTCTCCTCTCTCTCTCCCTTCACTCCCACTCTCTCTCTCTCCTCTCTTCTCTCTCTCTCTCTCTCTCTCTCTCTCCTGTCCTGCTGAGCCTCGTCCGAATCTCTCCTCTAACCTGCCTGACTTTCTTCACAGCTTCTCCTCCTCGTCCTGCCTGACTCTCATCCCAAGCCTCTCTCTCCTGTCCTGCCTGACTCCCGCCACAAACCTCTCTCTCCTGCCCTGCCTATTCTCCTCCCAATCTCTCTCTCCTTTACTATCCTGACTCTCGTCAAAGTCTTCTCTCCCTTGTGCAGCCTGACTCTTGTCCCAAGCCTCTGTCTCCTGTCCCTGCCTGATGTCGTCCCAAGCCTCTCCTCTCTTGACTCCCACCGAATTCTTGTCGCAATCCTCTCTACCCTATCGTGCATGACTATCGTAATCAAGCTTCTCTTTTCTGTCATGCCTGACTCTGTCCCGAGCCCCTCTCTCTCTCTCTCTCTCTCACTCCTCTCTTCTCATCTCTCTCCCACTCTCACATCTCTCTCTCCAACTCTCTCTCTCTCTCCTCTCTCCTCTCCTCCTCTCTCTCCATGCCTCTCTCTCTCTCTCTCTTCTCCTCCTCTCATCTCTCTCTCTCTCCTCTCATCTCTCTCTCTCTCTCTCTCCTCTCTCTCTCCTCTCTCTCTCTCTCTCTCTTCTCCTGTCTGTCCTGACTCTCGTCCAATCTCTCTCCTCCTAACCTGCCTACTTTCTTCTCAAGCTTCTCCTTCCTCTCCTGCCTGACTCTCGTGCCAAGCCTCTCTCTCCTGTCCTGCCTGACTCTTGTCCTAAGCCTCTCTCTCCTGTCCTGCGTGACTCTCGTCGCAAGCTTCTCTCTCCTCTCTTGCCTAACTCTCGTGCCAAGACTCTCTCTCCTGTCCTGACTATTCTCCTCCCAATCCTCTCTCTCCTGTCTATCCTGACTCTCGTCACAAGTTTCTCTCTCTCATGTCCTGCCTGACTCTCGTACCAAGAATCTATCTCCTGTCTAACCTGACTCTCGTCCCAAGTCTCTCTCTCATGTCCTGCCTGACTGTCGTCCCAAGCCTCTCTCTCCTGTCCAGCCGGACTGTTTTCGGAATCCTCTCTCCCCAATCGTGCATTACTATCGTCTCAACCCTCTCTTTTCTGTCCTGCCTGACTCTCGTCTTGAGCCTCTCTCTCTCTCTCTCTCTCTCTCTCTCATCTCTCTCTCTCTCTCTCTCTCTCTCTCTCTCTCTCTCTCTCTCTCTCTCTCTCTCTCTCTCTCTCTCCTTTCATGACTGACTCTCGTCCGAATCCTCTCACTCCTAACCTGCCTGACTTTCTTCTCAAGCCTCTCCCTCCCGTCCTGCCTGACTCTCATCCCAAGACTCTCTCTCCCGTCCTGCGTGACTCCCGCCACAAACCTCTCTCTCCTGCACTGCCAATTCTCCTCCCAATACTCTCTCTCCTTTCTATCCTGACTCTCGTCCCAAGTCTTTCTCTCCCTTGTGCTACCTGACTCTTGTCCCAAGCCTCTGTCTCCTGTCCTGCCTGACTGTCGTCCCAAGCCTCTCTCTCTTGTCCAGCCGAATTCTTGTCGCAATCCTCTCTACCCTATCTTGCATGACTATCGTATCAAGCTTCTCTTTTCTGTCATGCCTGACTCTCGTCCCGAGCCTATCTCTCTCTCTCTCTCTCTCTCTCTCTCTCTCTCTCTCTCTTCTCTCTCTCTCTCTCTCTCTCTCTCTCTCTCTCTCTCTCTCTCTCTCTCTCTCTCTCTCTCTCTCTCTCTCTCTCTCTCTCTCTCTGACTCCTGTCCTGTCTGACTCTCGTCCTAATTCTCTCTCTCCTAACCTGCCTGACTTTCTTCTCAAGCTTCTCCTTCCTCTCCTGCCTGACTCTCGTCCCAAGCCTCTCTCTCCTGTCCTGCCTGTCTCTCGTCCTAAGCATCTCTCTCCTGTCCTGCTTGACTCTCGCCGCCGCAAACCTGTCTCTCCTGTCCTGCCTATTCTCCTTCCAATCCTCTCTATCCTGTCTATCCTGACTCTCGTCCCAAACCTCTCTCTCTCCTTTCCTGCCATACTCTCGTCCGAAGCCTCTCTCTCATGTCCTGCCTGATTCTCGTCCCAAACCTCTCTCTCCTGTCCTGCCTGACTGTCGTCCCAAGCATCTCTCTCCTGTCCAGCCGAACTCTTGTCGCAATCCTCTCTCCCCTATCGTACATGACTATCGTCTCAACCCTCTCTTTTCTGTCCTGCCTGACTCTCGTCACCAAGCCTCTCTCTCTCTCTCTCTCTCTCTCTCTCTCTCTCTCTCTCTCTCTCTCTCTCTCTCTCTCTCTCTCTCTCTCTCTCTCTCTCTCTCTCTCTCTCCTGTCCTGTCTGACTCTCGTTCGAATCCTCTCTCTCCCAAACTCTCTGACTTTCGACTCAAGGGTCTCCCTCCTGTCCTGCGTGACTCTCGTCCCAAGCCTCTCTCTCTTGTCTTGCCTGACTCTAGTCCGAAGGCTCTCTCTTCTGTCCTGCCTGACTCTCGTCCTAAGCCTCTCTCTCCTGTCCTGCGTGACCCTCGCCCCAAGCCTCTCTCTCCTGTCCTGTCTATTCTCCTCCCAATCCTCTCTCTCCTGTCTATCCTGACTCTCGTGCCAAGACTATCTCTCTCCTGTTCTTCCTGACTATAGTCCCAAGCCTCTCCCTCATGTCCTGCCTGACTGTCGTCCCAAGGCTCTCTCTCCTGTCCAGCCGGACCCTTGTCGGAATCCTCTCTTCCCTATCGCGCATGATTATCGTCTCAACAATCTCTTTTCTCTCCTCCTGACTCTCGTCTCTCTCTCCCTCTCTCTCCTCTCTCTCGTCCCCTCCACTCTCTCCTCTCCCTCTCTCTCTCCACATCCTCCTCTCTCTTTCCCCTCTCCCCTCCCAACTCCTCCCTTCGTTCTCTCTCTCCCTCTCTCTCCTCTTTTTCTCTCTCTCTCTCTGTCTCCTGTCCCCGACTGACTCTCGTCCCAATCCTCTCACTCCTAACCTGCCTGACCCTTTTTTCTCAGGCATCTCCCCCCTCCCGCCTGACTCTCGTCCCAAGCCTCTTCCCCTCCCCGTCCTGCGTGACTCTCGCCCCAAGCCTCTCTCTCCTGTCCTTTCTATTCTCTTCTCAATCCTCTCTCTCCTGTCTATCCTGACTCTCGTGCCAAGCCTATCTCTCTCCTGTTCAGCCTGACTCTAGTCCCAAGCCTCTCCCTCATGTCTTGCTTGACTCTCGTCCCAAGTCTCTCTCTCCCGTCCTGCGTGACTCCCGCCACAAACCTCTCTTTCCTGCCCGTTCTATTCTCCTCCCAATCCTCTCTCTCCTTTCTATTCTGACTCTCGTCCCAAGCCTCTCTCTCCCTTGTGCCTCCTGACTCTTGTCCCAAGCCTGTGTCTCCTGTCCTGCCTGACTGTCGTCACAAGCCTCTCTCTCTTCTCCAGCCGGATTCTTGTCGCAATCCTCTCTCCCTTATCGTGCATGACTATCGTTTCAAGCTTCTCTTTTCTGTCCTGCCTGACTCTCGTCCCGAGCCTCTCTCTCTCTCTCTCTCTCTCTCTCTCTCTCTCTCTCTCTCTCTCTCTCTCTCTCTCTCTCTCTCTCTCTCTCTCTCTCTCTCTCTCTCTCTCTCTCTGTCTCCTGTCCTGTCTGACTCTCGTCCGAATTCTCTCTCTCCTAACCTACCTGACTTTCTTCTCAAGCTTCTCCTTTCTCTCCTGCCTGACTCTCGTCCCAAGCCTCTCTCTCCTGTCCTGCTGACTCTCGTCCTAAGCATCTCTCTCCTGTCCTGCGTGACTCTAACCGCAAACCTCTCTCACCTGTCTTGCCTATTCTCCTCCCAATCCTCTCTCTCCTGTCTATCCTAGATCTCGTCCCAAACCTCTCTCTCTCCTTTCCTGCCATACTCTCGTCTTAAGCCTCTCTCTCATGTCCTGCCTGATTCTCGTCCCAAGACTCTCTCTCTTGTCCTGCCTGACTGTCGTCCCAAGCATCTCTCTCCTGTCCAGCCGAACTCTTGTCGCAATCATCTCTCCCCTATCGTGCCTGACTATCGTACTCAACCTCTCTTTTCTGTCCTGCCTGACCCTCAACCCTCTCTTTCTGTCCTGCCTGACTCTCGTCTCGAGCCCGCTCTCTCTCTCTCCTATCTCTCACTCCCCTCTCTCTCACTTCTCATTTTCTCCCCTCTCTTCTCTCCCCCTCTCTCTCTCTCCCCCTCTTTTCATCTCTCTCCTTCTCCCCTCGTCTCTCTCTCTCTCTCTCTCACTCTCTCTCCCTCTCTCTATCTCTCTCTTTCTTTCTCTCTGTCTTCCTTTCATCCTCTCCGTCCAATCCTGACTCCTCCTGCCTACTTTCTTTCAAGCCTCCTCCCTCCTCCTACCTGCTCTCTCCCAACCCTCTCTCCCTCCTGCGTGACTCCAGCCACAAACCCTCTTCTCCTGCCTGCAATCTCCTCCCAATCTCTCTCCTTCTATCCTGACTCTCGTCCCAAGTTCTATTCCCCTCTCCCCCGTTCCCTGACTGACTCTGTCCCAAGCCTCTTCTCCTGCCTGCCTTGACTGTCGTCCCAAGCCTCTCTCTCTGTCCACCGATTCTTTCGAATCCTCTCTTCCCTATCTGCATACTATCGTTCAGCTCTGTTTTCTGTCTGCCTGACTCTCTTTCCCCCTCTCTCTCTCTCATCTCCTCTCATCGATCATCATCTCCTCTCATCTCCTCCTCTCTCTCTCTTGACTCCTGTCCTTCTGACTCTCCGCCCCGAAATTCTCTCTCTCCTAACCTGCCTGACTTTCTTCTTCTCAGCTTCTCCTTCCTCTCCTGCCTACTCTCGTCCCAAGCCTCCTCTCTCTGTCCTGCCTGCACTCTCCTAAGCATCTCTCTCCTGTCCTGCTGACTCTCGCCGCCGCAAACCTGTCCTCTCCTTCCTGCCTATTCCCTCCAATCTCTCTATCCTGCTATCCTGACACTCGTCCCAAACCTCCTCTCTCTTCCTGCCAACTCCTCCAACCTCTCTCTCATGTCCTGCCTGATTCTCGCCCAAACCTCTCTCTCCTGTCCTGCCGACTGTCGTCCCAAGCTCTCTCCTCCTGTCCAGCCGAACTCTTGTCGCAATCCTCCCCCCTATCGTACATGACTATCGTCTCTACCCTCTCTTTTCTGTCCTGCCTGAACTCGTCACCAGCCTCTCTCTCTTCTCTCTCTCTCTCTCTCGTTCTCTCTTCTCTCTCTCTCACTCTCCTCTCCTCTCACACTCATCTCTCTCTCTCACATCTCTCTCTCTCTCTCTCTCTCTCTCTCTCTTTCTTTCTCTCTCTCCGATTCTCTCTCTTCAACCCTCTCTTCTATTCTTCTTTCTCTCCCCTCCAGCTTCTCTCATCCTCTCTCTCTGCCGCAACTCTCCCTCAACTCCTTTCCCTTTCCTCTCCTCCCCATCTATCTCTTCTCCTACTTTTCCAAATCTCTCCCCCTTCCTTCCGATTGCACCTCTCTCTCCCCTTTCACAAATCTCTCTCAGGTCTGCAACCCCTCCTTCCAAACTCTTCCCTTCTCATCCCCTCGCCCATCTCTCCCTTCTTCCTCTTTTCCTCCTCTCTCTTCCCCCTTTTCTCCCCTTTTCCACCATTCTTCCTTCCCCTCCTCCCTTCCCCGCCTGACTTCGTTCCCCAACCCTCTCTCCAAACCCCACTTTTTTTCCAATCTCCTCCTTCCTCTGACTTCGTCCCAACCCTCTCTTCGTCCTGCCTACTCTCTTCCCAACTCTCTCTCTCTCTATCCTCTGATTCCTCTACACTCTCTCTCCTGCTCTCGACTCTAACTCTCCAACCTCTCTCTTTCACTCTCCTCCTCTCTCTTCCTGCCCGACTCTCGTTCCAAGCCTCTCTCTCCTGTCTTGCCTGACTCTAGTCCCAATCCTCTCTCTCCTGTCCTTCTGACTCTCGCCCTAAGCCTCTCTTTCTCCTGTCCTTGCTGACTCTCGCAACCAAGCCTCTCTCCTGTCCTTATATCACCTCCCAATCCTCTCTCTCCTGTCTATCCGACTCTCAGTCCAACATTCTCTCTCTTCAACCTGACTCTAGTCCCAATCATATCTCATCATGTCCTACCTAACTCTCGTCTCAAGCTCTGTCTCCTGTCTTGCCTGACTTTCGTCCTAAGACTCTCTCTCCTGTCCTGCTTATTCTCCTCCCAATCCTCTCTCTCCTATCTCCTGACTCTCGTCACAAGTTTCTCTCTCTCCTCCTGTCTGCCTGACTCTCGTCCCGAGCCTCTCTCTCCTGTCCTGCGCTGATGTCTCCAAGCCTCTCTCTCCTGTCGCAGAGGACTGTTGTCGGAATCCTCTCATCCCCTATCGCGCATGATTACGTCTCAACCCTCTCTTTTCTGTCCTGCCGACTCTCGTCTCGAGCCTCTCTCTCTCTCTCTCTCACTCTTCTCCTCTCTCTCTCCCTCTCTCTCCTCTCTCTCCTCTCCCTCTCCTCATCTCTCTCTTCCTCTCCTCTCTCTCACTCTCATCTCTCTCTCCTCTCTCTCTCTCTCTCTCTCTCTCTCTCCTCCTCTCTCTCCACTCCTTCTCTCTCTCTCTTCTCCTCTCTCTCCTCTCTCTCTCCTCTTTCTGTCTCCTGTCCTGTCTGACTCTCGTCCGAATTCTCTCTCTCCTACCCTGCCTTACTTCTTCTGAAGTTTCTCCTTCCTCTCCTGCCTGACTCTCGTCTCAACTCTCTCTCTCTCGTCCTGCCTCAAATCTCGTCCCAACCTCTCTCTTCCGTCCTGACTGACTCTCCTCCTAACCTCTCTCTTCGTCCTGCGTGATCTCTAACCCCCAAGCCTCTCTCTCCGTTTCCTCTATCCCACCCAATCTTCTCTCTCCTATCTAAACCTGACTCTCGTGCCAAGCTATCTCTCTCCTGTTCTGCCTGACCCTAGTCCCAAGCCCTCTCATGTCCTGCCTGACTCTCGTCCAAGCCTTCTCTCCTCTCTTGCCTGACTCTCGTCCCAAACTCCTCTTATGTCCTGACAATTCTCCTCCCAATTATCTCTCTCCTGTCTATCCTGACTCTCGCACAAGTTTTTCTCTCTCTCCTGTCCACCTACGGGCCCTCCCAAAACCCCTCTCCTCCTGTCCAGCCGAACCTTGTCCCCAATCCTCCTCCCCTATCTGCATTACTATCGTCTCAACACTCTCTTTCCTGTCCTGCCCGACTCTCGTCGCCAAGGCTCTCTCTCCTCTCTCTCTCTCTCTCCCTTTTCATCTCTCTCTCTCTCTCGCATCTCAATCACTCCCCTCTCTCTCTCTCTCTTCCTCTCTCCTGTTATGTCTGACTCTCGTCCGAATCCTCTCTCTCCTAACCTGCCTGATTTTCTCTGAAGCCTCTCCCCCCTCTCCTGCCTGACTCCTCCCCAAACCTCTCTCTCCTGTCCCCCTGACTCTCGTCCAAGCCTCTTTTTTCCTGTCCTGCGTGAAATCTCGCACCAAGCCGCTCTCTCCTGCCTGTAATTCACCTCCCAATCCTCTCTCTCCTGTCTATCCTGACTCTCGTGCCAAGCCTTTCTCTCTCCTGTTCTACCTGACTCTAGTCCCAATCATATCTCTCATGTCCTACCTAACTCTCGTCTCAAGCCTCTGTCTCCTGTCTTGCCTGACTCTCGTCCTAAGACTCTCTCTCCTGCCTGCTTTTTTCTCCTCCCAAACCCCCCTCTCCTATCTATCCTGACTCTCGTCACAAGTTTCTCTCTCTCCTGTCGTGCCTGACTCTCGTCCCGAGCCTCTCTCTCCTGTCCTGCCTGACTGTCGTCCCAAGCCTCTCTCTCCTGTCCAGAGGACTGTTGTCGAATCCTCCCTTCCCCTAATCGCGCTTGAATTTATCGTCTCAACCCTCTCTTTTTTTCTGTCCCCTGCCTGACTCTCGTCTCGAGCCTCCTCCTCTCCCTCTCATCTCTCTCATCTCTCTCTCTCTCGTCGTTCTCTCTCTCATCATCTCTCTTCGAGCTCTCCCGTCACTCTCTCTCCTCTGTCCTCTCTCTCAAATCTCTCATCACTCTCTCCTTCTACTGACTTTCGTCCGAAACCTCTCACTCCTAACCTGCTGACTTACATCTCAAGCCTCTCTCCGCTCCCGTCCTGCGTGACTCCCGCCAAAACCTCTCTCCCCTGCCCTGCTATTCTCCTCCCAATCCTCTCTCTCCTTGCCTGACTCTCGTCCCAAGCCTCGTTCTCCCTTGTGCGCCTGACTCTCGTCCCGAGCCTCTCTCTCTCTCTCCTCTCTCTCTCACTCCCTCATCATCCATCGTCTCTCTCCTCATCGTCTCTCTTCATCTCATCTCTCTCCTCTCTCTCTCTCTCTCTCTCTCTCACTCTCTCTCTCTCTCTCTCTCTTCTGTCCTCCTGTCCTGTCTGACTCCTCGTCCGAATTCTATCTCTCCGAACATGCCTGGACTTTCTTCTCAAGCTTCTCTGTCCTCTCCTGCCTGACTCTCGTCTCAAGCCTCTCTCTCCGGTCCTGCCTGACTCTTGTCCTAACATTCTCTCTCCTGTCCTGGCGTGACTCTTGCCGCAAACTTCTCTCTCCGGGTCAGCCTCTCACTTCCCAATACTCTCTCTCCTGTCTATCCTACTCTCGTCCCCAAACATCATCTCTCCTTTCCGCCAACTCCGTCCGAAGCCTCTCTCTCCTGTCCCCTCCTCATTCTCGTCCCCAAGCCCCTCCTCCTGTCCTGCCTGACTGTCGTCAGCATATCTCTCTGTCCAGACGAACTCTTGTCGCAATCCTGTCTCCCCTATTCGTGCATACTACGTCCCCCTCAACCCTCTCTTTCCTGCCTGCCTGACTCTCATCACCAAGCCTCTCTCTTCTCTCTCTCTCTCTCTCGTCTCATTTCTCTCTCATCTCTCTCCCTATCATCCTCACCATCGTCTCCTCTCTCATCTCTCTCTCTCTTCTCTCTCCTCTCTCTCTTGTCCTGTCTATCTCTCGTTCGAATCTCTGTTTCCCAACGCCCTGACTTTCGACTCAAGGGTCTCCCTCTTGTCCTCTGACTCTCGTCCCAATACTCTCTCTCTCGTCCTGCCTCACTCTCGTCCCAAGCCTCTCTCTCCTGTCCTGACTGACTCTCCTCCTAA
>NC_092290.1:23680691-23708437 GCF_036320965.1 Panulirus ornatus | reverse complement strand
GTCCTGCGTGACTCTCGCACCCATACCCCTCTCTCCTGTCCTGCCTATCTCCTCCAATCCTCTCTCTCCTGTCTATCCTGAATCTTGTCCCAAGCCTTTCTCTCTCCTGTCCTGCCTGACTCTCGTCCCAAGCCTCTCTCTCATATCCTACCTGACTCTCGTCCCAACCCTCTCTCGCCTGTCCTACATGACTCTCGTTCCAAGCCTCTCTCTCCTGTCCTGCCTGAATGTCGTCCCAAGCCTCTCTCTCTCTTGTCCAGCCGAACTCTCTTCGCAATCCTCTCTCCACTATCGTGCATGACTATCGTCTCAACCCTCTCTTTTCTGTCTTGCTTCACTCTCGTCCCGAGCCTCTCTCTCTCCCTCTCTCTCTCCTCTCTCTCTCTCTCCTCTCTCTCTCTCCTCTCTCTCTCTCCTCCCCTCCTCTCTCTCTCTCTCTCTCCTCTCTCTCTCTCTCTCTCTCTCCTGTCCTGTCTGACTCTCGTCCGAAACCTCTCTCTCCTAACCTGTCTTACTTTCGTCTCAAGCCTCTCCCTCCTGTCCTGCCTGACTCTAGTCCCAAGCCTCTCTCTCCTCTCCTTCATGAATCTCGCCCCAAACTTCTCTCCTGTCCTGCCTATTCTCCTCCCAATCCTCTCTCTCCTGTCTATCCTGACTCTCGTCCCAAGCCTCTCTCTCTCCTTTCCTGGCTGACTCTCGTTCTAAGCCTCTCTCTCATGTCGTGGCTGACTCTCGCCCCAAACCTCTCTCTCCTGTCCTGCCTATTCTCCTCCCAATCCTCTCTCTCCTGTCTATCCTTACTCTCGTCCTAAGCCTCTCTCTCTCCTGTCCTGATTGACTCTCGTCCAAAGCCTCTCTCTCATGTCCTGCCTGACTCTCGTCCCAAGGCTCTCTTTACTGTCCTGCCTGACTCTCGACCCAAGCCTCTCTCTCCTGTCCGGCCTGACTGTCGTCCCAAGCCTCTCTTTCCTGTCCAGCCGAACTCTCGTCACAATCCTCTCTCCACTATCGTGCATGACTATCATCTCAACCCTCTTTTTTCTGTGTTGCCTGACTCTCGTCACGAGCCTCTCTCTCTCTCTCTCTCTCTCTCTCTCTCTCTCTCTCTCTCTCTCTTCTCTCTCTCTCTCTCTCTTCTCTCTCTCATCTCTCTCTCTCTCTCTCTCTCTCTCTCTCTCTCTCTCTCTCTCTCTCTCTCTCCTCTCTCTCTCTCTCTCTCTCTCTCCTCTTCTCTCTCTCTCTCTCTCTCTCTCTCCTCTCTCTCTCTCTCTCTCTCTCTCTCTCTCTCTCCTCTCTCTCCCCCCTCTCTCTCTCTCTCTCTCTCTCTCTCTCTCTCTCCTGTCCTGTCTGACTCTCGTCCGAAACCTCTCTCTCCTAACCTGTCTTACTTTCTTCTCAAGCCTCTCCCTCCTGTCCTGCCTGACTCTCGTCTCGAGCCTCTCTCTCTCTCTCTCTCTCTCTCTCTCTCTCTCTCTCTCTCTCTCTCTCTCTCTCTCTCTCTCTCTCTCTCTCTCTCTCTTCTGTCTTGTGTGACTCTCGTCCGAAACCTCTCTCTCCTAACCTGTCTTACTTTCGTCTCAAGCCTCTCCCTCCTGTCCTGCCTGATTCTCGTCTCAAGCCCCTCTCTCCTCTCCGGCCCGACTCTCGTCCTAAGCCTCTCTCTCCTGTCCTGCGTGACTCTCGCCCCAAACCTCTCTCTCCTGTCCTGCCTATTCTCCTCCCAATCCTCTTTCTCCTGTCTATCCTGACTCTCGTACCAAGACTCTCTCTCTCCTGTCCTGCCTGACTCTCGTCCCAAGCCTTTCCGTCATGTCCTGCCTGAACCTCATCCCAAGCCATTCTCTCCTGTCCTGCCTGACTGTCGTCCCAAGCCTTTCTCTACTGTCCTGCCTGACTGTCGTCCCAAGCCTCTCTCTCCTGTCCAGCCGATCTCTCGTCGCGATCCTCTCTCCACTATCGTGCATGACTATCGTCTCAACCTTCTCTTTTCTGTCTTACCTGACTCTCGTCCCGAGCCTCTCTCTCTCTCTCTTTCTCTCTCTCCCCCCCCCCCTCTCTCTCTCTCTCTCTCTCTCTCTCTCTCTCTCTCTCTCTCTCTCTCTCTCTCTCTCTCTCTCTCTCTCTCTCTCTCCTGTCCTGTCTGACTCTCGTCCGAAACCTCTCTCTCCTATCCTGTCTTACTTTCGTCTCAAGCCTCTCCATCCTATCCTGCCTAACTCTCGTCCTAAGCTCCTCTCTCCTGTCTTGCCTGACTCTTGTCTTAAGCCTCTCTCTCCTGTCCTGCGTGACTCTCGACCCAAACCTCTCTCTCCTGTCCTGCCTATTCTCCTCCCAATCCTCTCTCTCCTGTCTATCCTGACTCTCGTCCCAAGCCTTTCTCTCTCCTGTCATGCCTGACTCTCGTCCCAAGCCTCTCTCTCATGTCCTGCCTGACTCTCGTCCAAAGCCTCTGTCTGACTGTTGTCCTAAGCCTATCTCTCCTGTCCAGCCGAACTCTCGTCGCAATCCTCTCTGCACTATCGTGCATGACAATCGTCTTAACCCTCTCTTTTCTTTCTTGCCTGACTCTCGTCCAGAGCCTCTCTCTCTCTCTCTCTCTCTCTCTCTCTCTCTCTCTCTCTCTCTCTCTCTCTCTCTCTCTCTCTCTCTCTCTCTCTCTCTCTCTCTCTCTCTCTCTCTCTCTCTCTCTCTCTCCCTGTCCCGTCTGACTCTCGTCCGAAACCTCTCTCCTAACCTGTCTTACTTTCGTCTCAAGCCTATTACCTCCTTTCCTGCCTGACTCTCGTCCAAAGCCCCTCTCCCCTGTACTGCTTGATTCTCGTCCTAAGCCTCTCTCTCTTGTCCTGCGCGTCTCTCGCCCCAAACCTCTCTCTCCTGATCTGCCTATTCTCCTCCCAATCCTCTCTCTCCTGTCAATCCTGACTCTCGTCCCAAGCCGCTCTTTCCCCTGTCCTTCCTGACTCTCTTCCCAAGACTCTCTCTCATGTCCTGCCTGAGTCTCGTCCTAAGGCTCTCTCTCCTGTCCTGCCTGACTCGTCCCAAGCCTATCTCTCCTGTCCTGCCTGAATCTCGTCCAGAGCCTCTCTGTCTCTGTCTCTGTCTGTCTGTCTGTCTGTCTCTCTCTCTCTCTCTCTCTCTCTCTCTCTCTCTCTCTCTCTCTCTCTCTCTCTCTCTCTCTCTCTCTCTCTCTCTCTCTCTCTCTCTCTCTCTCTCTCTCTCTCTCTCTCTCTCTCTCTCTCTCTCTCTCTCTCTCCTGTATTGTGTGACTCTCGTCCGAAACCTCTCTCTCCTAACCTGTCTTACTTTCGTCTCAAGCCTCTCTCTCATGTACTGCCTGAATCTCGTGCCAAGCCTCTCCCTCCTGTCCTGCCTGACTCTCGTCCCAAGCCTCTCTCTCCTGTCCTGCCTGACTCTCGTCCTAAGCCTCTCTCTCCTGTCCTGCGTGACTCTCGCCCCAAACCTCTCTCCTGTCCTGCCTATTCTCCTCCCAATCCTCTCTCTCCTGTCTACCCTGACTCTCGTCCCAAGCCTCTCTCTCTCCTTTCATGGGTGACTCTCGTTTTAAGCCTCTCTCTCATGTCGTGGCTGACTCTCGCCCCAAACCTCTCTCTCCTGTCCTGCCTATTCTCCTCCCAATCCTCTCTCTCCTGTCTATCCTGACTCTCTTCGTAAGACTCTCTCTCTCCTGTCCTGCCTGACTCTCGTCCCAAGCCTCTCTGTCATGTCCTGCCTGACTCTCGTCCCAAGCCTCTCTTTACTGTCCTGCCTGACTGTCGTCCCAAGCCTCTCTCTCCTGTCCAGCCTGACTGTCGTTCCAAGCCTCTCTCTCAAGTCCTGCCTGACTCTCGTCCCAGGCCTCTCTCTCCTGTCTATCCTGACTCTCTTCGTAAGCCTCTCTCTCTCCTGTCCTGCCTGACTCTCGTCCCAAGCCTCTCTTTCCTGTCCAGCCGAACTCTCGTCGCAATCCTCTCTCCACTATAGTGCATGACCATCGTCTCAACCCTCTTTTTTCTGTGTTGCCTGACTCTCGTCACGAACCTCTCTCTCTCTCTCTCTCTCTCTCTCTCTCTCTCTCTCTCTCTCTCTCTCTCTCTCTCTCTCTCTCTCTCTCTCTCTCTCTCTCTCTCTCCTGTCCTGTTACTCTCGTCTGAAACCTCTCTCTCCTAACCTGTTTTACTTTCTTCTCAAGTCTCTCCCTCCTGTCCTGCCTGACTGTCGTGCCAAACCTCTCTCTCCTGTGCAGCCGAAGTCTCGTCGCAATCCTCTCTCCACTATAGTGCATGACTATCGTCTCAACCCTCTCTTTTCTGTCTTACCTGACTCTCGTCTCGAGCCTCTCTCTCTCTCTCTCTCTCTCTCTCTCTCTCTCTCTCTCTCTCTCTCTCTCTTCTCTCTCTCTCTCTCTCTCTCTCTCTCTCTCTCTCTCTCTCTCTCTCTCTCTCTCTCTCTCTCTCTCTCTCTCTCTCTCTCCTGTCCTGTCTGACTCTCGTCCGAAACCTCTCTATCCTAACCTGTCTTACTTTCGTCTCAAGCCTCTACCTCCTGTCCTGCCTGACTCTCGTCCAAAGCCCCTCTCCTCTGTCCTGCCTGATTCTCGTCCTAAGCCTCTCTCGCCTGTCCTGCGCGTCTCTTGCCCCAAACCTCGCTCTCCTGATCTGCCTATTCTCCTCCCAATCCTCTTTCTCCTGTCAATCCTGACTTTCGTCCCAAGCCTCTCTTTCTCCCGTCCTGCCTGACTCTTTTCCCAAGCCTCTCTCTCATGTCCTGCCTGAGTCTCGTCCTAAGGCTCTCTCTCCTGTCCTGCCTGAATCTCGTCCAGAGCCTCTCTGTCTCTGTCTGTCTGTCTGTCCTGTCTGTCTGTCTGTCTGTCTGTCTGTCTGTCTGTCTTTCTGTCTGTCTGTCTGTCTGTCTGTCTGTCTGTCTCTCTCTCTCTCTCTCTCTCTCTCTCTCTCTCTCTCTCTCTCTCTCTCTCTCTCTCTCTCTCTCTCTCTCTCTCTCTCTCTCTCTGTCTCCTGTCCTGTCTGACTCTCGTCCGAATTCTCTCTCTCCTGAACTGCCTGACTTTCTTCTCAATCTTCTCCTTCATGTCATGCCTGACTCTCGTCCCAAAGACTTTCCTGCCTTGCCTGACTCTCGTCCTAAGCCTCTCTCTCCTGTCTATCCTGACCCTCGTCCCAAACCTCTCTCTCTCCTGTCCTGTCTATTCTCCTCAAAATACTCTCTCTCCTGTCTATATTGACTCTCGTCCTAAACCTCTCTCTCTTCTGTCCTGCCTGACTCTTGTCCCAAGCCTCTCTCTCATGTTCTGCCTGATTCCCGTTCCAAGCCTCGCTCACCTGTCCTGCCTGACTGTCGTCCTAAGCATCTCTCTCCTGTCAAGCCGAACTCTTGTCGAAATCCTCTCTCCCCTATCGTGCATGACTATCGTCTCAACTCTCTCTTTTCTCTCCTGCCTGACTCTCATCACCAAGCCTCTCTCTCTCTCTCTCTCTCTCTCTCTCTCTCTCTCTCTCTCTCTCTCTCTCTCTCTCTCTCTCTCTCTCTCTCTCTCTCTCTCTCAGTCTCTCTGTCTCTCTCTCTCTCAGTCTCTCTGTCTCTCTCTGTCTCTGTCTCTCTCTCTCTCTCTCTCTCTCTCTCTCTCTCTCTCTCTCTCTCTCTCTCTCTCTCTCTCTCTCTCTCTCTCTCTCTCTCTCTCCTATCCTGTCTGACTCTCGTTCGAATCCTCTCTCTCCTAAACTGTCTGACTTTCGACTCAAGCCTCTCTCTCCTGTCCTCCGTGACTGTCGTCCCAAACCTCTTTCCCCTGTCTTGCCTGACTCTGGTGCCAAGCCTCTCACTCCAGTCCTACCTAACTTTCGTCCTAAGCCTCTCTCTCCTGTCCTGCGTGACTCTCGCCTCAAGCCTCTCTCTCCTGTCCTGTCTATTCTCCCCCCAATCCTCTCTCCTGTCCATCATGACTCTCGTGTCAAGCCTATCTCTCTCCTGTCCTGCCTGACTCTCGTCCTAAGCCACTCTCTCATGTCCTGCCTGACTCTCGTCCCAAGACTCTTTCTCCTGTCCTGCCTGACTCTCGTCCCAATCCTCTCTCCACTATCGTGCATGACTATCGTCTCAAGACTCTCTTTTCTGTCCTGCTTGACACTTGCTCTCTCTCTCTCTCTCTCTCTCTCTCTCTCTCTCTCTCTCTCTCTCTCTCTCTCTCTCTCTCTCTCTCTCTCTCTCTCTCTCTCTCTCTCTCTCTCTCTCTCTCCTGTCCTGTCTGAATCTCGTTCGAATCCTCTCTCTCCTAATCTGTCTGACTTTCGACTCAAGCCTCTCTCTCCCGTCCTGCCTGACTGTCGTCCCAAGCATCTCTCTCCTGTCCAGCCGGACTCTTGTCGCAATCCTCTCTCCACTATCGTGCATGACTATCGTCTCAACCGTCTCTTTTCTGTCTTGCTTGACTTCCGTGCCGAGCCACTCTCTCTCTCTCTCTCTCTCTCTCTCTCTCTCTCTCTCTCTCTCTCTCTCTCTCTCTCTCTCTCTCTCTCTCTCTCTCTCTCTCCTGTTATGTCTGACTCTCGTCCGAATCTTCTCTCTCCTAACCTGCCTGACATTCGGCTCAAGCCTCTCCCTCCTGTCCTGCATGACTCTCGTCCCAAGCCTCTCTGTCCTGTCGTGCCTGACTCTCGTCCTAAGCCTCTGTGTCCTGTTCTGCGTGACTCGCCCCAAACCTCTCTCTCCTGTCCTGCCTATTCTCCTCCCAATTCTCTCTCTCCTGTCTACCCTTATTCTCGTCCCAAGCCTCTCTCTCTCCTGTCCTGCCTAACTCTCGTCCCAATCCTCTCTCTCATGTCCTGCCCGACTCTCGTTCCAAGAATCTCTCTCCTGTTTATCCTGACTCTCGTCCCAAGCCTCTCTCTCCTGTCCTGCCTGACTGCTGTCCCAAACCTCTCTCTCCTGTCCATCCGAACTCTTGTCGCCATCCTCTCTCCCCTATCGTGCATGACTATCGTCTTAACCCTCTCTTTTCTGTCCTGCCTGACTCTCGTCACCAAGCCTCTCTTTTCTGTCCTGCCTGACTCTCGTCACCAAGCCTCTCTCTCTCTCTCTCTCTCTCTCTCTCTCTCTCTCTCTCTCTCTCTCTCTCTCTCTCTCTCTCTCTCTCTCTCTCCTGTTATGTCTGACTCTCGTCCGAATCCTCTCTCTCCTAACTTGCCTGACTTTCGTCTGAAGCCTCTCCCTCCTGTCCTGCCTGACTCTCGTCCCAAGCCTCTCTCTCCTGTCCTGCGTGACTCTCGTCCTAAGCCTCTCTCGCCTGTCCTGCGTGACTCTCGCCCCAAACCTCTCTCTCCTGTCCTGCCTATTCTCCTACCAATATTCTCTCTCCTGTCTATACTGACTCTCGTCCCAAGCGCCTCTCTCTCCTGTCCTGCCTAACTCTCGTCCCAAGCCTCTCTCTCATGTCCTGCCTGACTTTCGTCCCAAGCCTTTCTCTCCTGTCCAGCCGGACTCTTGTCGAAATCCTCTCTCCCCTATCGTCATGACTATCGTCTCAACCCTCTCTTTTCTGTCCCGCCTGACTCTCGTCCCCAACCTCTCTCTCTCTCTCTCTCTCTCTCTCTCTCTCTCTCTCTCTCTCTCTCTCTCTCTCTCTCTCTCTCTCTCTCTCTCTCTCTCTCTCTCTCTCTCTCTCTCTCTCTCTCTCTCTTGTCCCGTCTGACTGTCGTCCGAATTCCTCTCTCTCCTAACCTGCCTGACTTTCGTCTCAAGCCTCTCCCTCCTGTGCCGCCTGACTCTCGTCCCAAGCCTCTCTCTCCTGTCCTGCCTGACTCTCGACCCAAACATCTCTCTCCTGTCCTGCCTATTCTCCTCCCAATCCTCTCTCTCATGTCTATCCTGACTCTCATCCCAAGTGTCTCTCTCCCCTGTCCTGCCTGACACTCGTCCCAAGCCTCTCTCTCATGTCCTGCCTGACTCTCGTCCCACGCCTCTGTCTCCTCTCCTGCCTGATTCTCCTCCCAAGCCTCTCTCTCCCGTCCTGCCTGACTGTCGTCCCAAGCCTCTCTCTCCTGTCCAGCCGGACTCTTGTCGCAGTCCTCCCTCCACTATCGTGCATGACTATCGTCTCAACCGTCTCTTTTCTGTCTTGCTTGACTTCCGTGCCGAGCCACTCTCTCTCTCTCTCTCTCTCTCTCTCTCTCTCTCTCTCTCTCTCTCTCTCTCTCTCTCTCTCTCTCTCTCTCTCTCTCTCTCTCTCTCTCTCTCTCTCTCACTCTCTCTCTCTCTCCTGTTATGTCTGACTCTCGTCCGAATCTTCTCTCTCCTAACCTGCCTGACTTTCGGCTCAAGCCTCTCCCTCCTGTCCTGCATGACTCTCGTCCCAAGCCTCTCTGTCCTGTCGTGCCTGACTCTCGTCCTAAGCCTCTGTGTCCTGTTCTGCGTGACTCGCCCCAAACCTCTCTCTCCTGTCCTGCCTATTCTCCTCCCAATTCTCTCTCTCCTGTCTACCCTTATGCTCGTCCCAAGCCTCTCTCTCTTCTGTCCTGCCTAACTCTCGTCCCAATCCTCTCTCTCATGTCCTGCCCGACTCTCGTCCCAAGAATCTCTCTCCTGTTTATCCTGACTCTCGTCCCAAGCCTCTCTCTCCTGTCCTGCCTGACTGCTGTCCCAAACCTCTCTCTCCTGTCCATCCGAACTCTTGTCGCAATCCTCTCTCCCCTATCGTCTTAATCCTCTCTTTTCTGTCCTGCCTGACTCTCGTCCCGAGACTCTCTCTCTCTCTCTCTCTCTCTCTCTCTCTCTCTCTCTCTCTCTCTCTCTCTCTCCTCTCTCGTCTGTCTGTCTTCTGTCTCTGTCTCATCTCTCCTCTTCCTCTCTCTCTTCTCTCATCCTCCTCCCTACCTCTCTTCCTCTCTCCTCTCTCTCTCTCTCTCCTCCTGTCTCTCTCCCAACGTCTCTCTCCTCCTCTCCTCTCTCTCTTCCTCTGACCTGTTCCTCGTCCGAACTCTCTCCTCTCCTAACCTGCCTGACTTTCCGTCCTCAAGCCTCTCCCTCCTCTCCTGTCCTGACTCTCGTCCAAGCCTCTCTCTCCTGTCCTTCCTGACTCTCGTCTTAAGCCTCTCTCTCCTGTCCCTGCCGTGACTCTTGTCCCCAATACCTCTCTCTCCTGTCCTGCCTGACTCTACCCAATTCTCTCTCCCTCCTTCTCTCCTCGTACTCTCGTTCAAAAGCCTCTCCTCCTCGTCCTGACTGTCTCTCAAGCATCTCTCTCCTTCCAGACCGACTCTTGTCGCAATCCTCTCTCCCCTATCGTGCATGACTCCGTCTCAACCTCCTCTCTTTCTGTCTTGCCTGACTCTAGTCCCAAGCCTCTCTCTCTCTCTTCCTCATCTCCTCCTTCTCTCTCTCTCCTGTCCTGTCTGACTCTCGTCCGAATCCTCTCTCTCCTAACCTGCCTGAATTTCGACTCAAGCCACTCCCTCCTGTCCTGCTTGACTCTCGTCCCAAGTCTCTCTCTCCTGTCCTGCCTGACTCTCGTCCCAAGCCTCTCTCTCCTGTCCAGTCTTACTCTTGTCACAATCCTCTCTCCCCTGTCGTGCATGACTATCGTCTCAACCCTCTCCCTTTCTGTCCTGCCTGACTCTCGTCACCAAGCCTCTCTGTCTCTGTCTGTCTGTCTGTCTGTCTGTCTGTCTCTCTCTCTCTCTCTCTCTCATCCTCTCATCTCTCTCTCTCTCCTCTCATCTCTCTCTCTCTCCTCACCTCTCTCTCTCTCTCTCTCTCTCTCTCTCTCTCTCTTGTCCTGTCTGACTCTTGTCCGAATTCTCTCTATCCTAACCTGCCTGACTATCTTCACAAGCTTCTCCTTCCTGTCCTGCCTGACTCTCGTCCCAAGCTTCTCTCTCTTGTCCTGCCTGACTCTCGTCCTAAGCCTCTCTCTCCAGTCCTGCGTGACTCTTGTCCTAAACATATCTCTCCTGTCCTGCCCATTCTTTTTCCAATCCTCTCTCTCCTGTCTATACTGACTCTTGTCCCAAGCCTCTTTCTCTCCTGTCCTGCCAGACTCTCTCGTCCAAAGCCTCTCTCTCATGTCCTGCCTGATTCTCGTCCCAAGCCTCTCTCTCCCGTCCTGCCTGACTGTCGTCCCAAGCATCTCTCTCCAGTCCAGCCGAACTCTTGTCGCAATCCTATCTCCACTATCGTGCATGATTATCATCTCAACCCTTTCTTTTCTGTGTTGGCTGAATCTCGATCACCAGGGCTCTCTCCTCTCTCTCTCTCTCTCTCTCTCTCTCTCTCTCTCTCTCTCTCTCTCTCTCTCTCTCTCTCTCTCTCTCTCTCTCTCTCTCTCTCTCTCCTGTCCTGTCTGACTCTCGTTCGAATCCTCTCTCTCCTAATCTGCCTGACTTCCGACTCAAGCCTCTCCCTCCTGTCCTGCCTGACTCGTCCTAAGCCTCTCTCTCCTGTCCTGCCTGACTCTCGTCATAAGCCTCTCTCGCCTGTCCTGCGTGACTCTCGCCTCAAGCCTCTCTCTCCTGTCCTGCCTTTTCTCCTCCCAATCCTCTCTCTCCTGTCTATCCCGAATCTCGTGCCAAGCCTCTCTCTCTCCTGTCCTTCCTGACTCTAGTCCCAAGCCTCTCTCTCATCCTGTCCTGCCTGACTCTCGTCCCAAGACTTTCTCTCCTGTCCTGCTTGACTCTCGTCCGAAGCCTCTCTCCCCTGTCCTGCCTGACTGTCGTCCCAAGCCTCTCTCTCCTGCCCAGCCGAACTCTTCTCTCAATTCTCTCTCCCCTATCTTGCATGACTATCGTCTCAACCCTCTCTTTTCTGTCCTGTCTGACTCTAGTATCAAGCCTCTCCCTCCTGTCCTGCCTGACTCTCGACCCAAACCTCTCTCTCCTGTCCTGCCTATTCTCCTCCCAATCCTCTCTCTCCTGTCTATCCTGACTCTCGTCCTGAGCCTCTCGCTCTCTCTCTCTCTCTCTCTCTCTCTCTCTCTCTCTCTCTCTCTCTCTCTCTCTCTCTCTCTCTCCTGTCCTGAGTGACTGTCGCCCCAATCCTCTCTCTCCTGTAATGCCTATTCTCCTCACTATCCTCTCTCTCCTGTCTATCCTGACTCTCGTCCCAAGCCTCTCTCTCTCCTGTCCTTCCTGACTTTCGTCTCAAGCCTCTCTCTCATGACCTCCCTGACTCTCGTCTCAAGCCTCTCCCTCCTGTCCTGCCTGACTCTCGTCCCAAGCCTCTGTCTCCTGTCCTGCCTGACTCTCGTCCCAAGCCTCTGTCTCCTGTCCTGCCTGACTGTCGTCCCAAGCCTCTGTCTCTTGTCCAGCCGGATTCTTGTCGAAATCCTCTCTCCCCTATCGTGCATGACTACCGTGTCAAGCCTCTCTTTTCTGTCCTGCCTGACTCTCGTCCCGAGCCTCTCCTCTCTCTCTCTCTCCCTCCTCTCTTCCCGATATCTCTCTTCTCTCTCTCTCTCTCTCTCTCTCTCTCTCTCTCTCTCTCTCTTCTTCTCCTCTCTCTCTCTCTCCTGTCTGACTCTCGTTCGAATCCTCTCTCTCCCAAACATCCTGACTTTCGACTCAAGGGTCTCCCTCCTGTCCTGCGTGACTCTCGTCCCAAGCCTCTCTCTATTGTCTTGCCTCACTCTCGTCCCAAGCCTCTCTCTCCTGTCCTGCCTGAAACTCGTCCTAAGCCTCTCTCTCCTGTCCTCCGTGACTCTCGCCCCAAGCCTCTCTCTCTTGTCCTGTCTATTCTCCTCCCAATCCTCTCTCTCCTGTCTATCCTGACTCTCCTGCCAAGCCTATCTCTCTCCTGTTCTGCCTGACTCTAGCCCCAAGCCTCTCTCTCATGTCCTGCCTGACTCTCGTCCCAAGCCTCTCTCTCCTGTCTTGCCTGACTCTCGTCCCAAGCCCCTCTCTCCTGTACTGCGTGACTCTCGTCCCAAGCCTCTCTCTCCTCTCTTGCCTGACTCTCGTCACAAGACTCTCTCTCCTGTCCTGCCTATTCTCCTCCCAATCCTCTCTCTCCTGTCTATCCTGACTCTCGTCATAAGTTTCTCTCTCTCTCCTGTCCTGCCTGACTCTCGTCCCAAGCCTCTCTCTCATGTCATGCCTGACTCTTGTCCCAAGAATCTATCTACTGTCTATCCTGACTCTCGTCCCAAGCCTCTCTGTCCTGTCCTGCCTGACTGTCGTCCCAAACCTCTCTCTCCTATCCAGCCGAACTCTTGTCGCAATCTCCTCTCTCCCCTATCGCGCATTACTATCGTTTCAACCCTCTCTTTCATGTCCTGCCTGACTCTCGTCGCCAGGGCTCTCTCTCTCTCTCTCTCTCTCTCTCTCTCTCTCTCTCTCTCTCTCGCTATCTCTCTCTCTCTCTCTCTCTCTCTCTCTCTCTCTCTCTTGTCCTGTCTGACTCTCGTCCGAATCCTCTCTCTCCTAACCTTCCTGACTCTCGTCCTAAGCCTCTGTCTCCTGTCCTGCGTGACTCCCGCCCCAAACCTCTCTCTCCTGTCCTGCTTATTCTCCTCCCAATCTTCTCTATTCTGTATATCCTGACTCTCGTCCGAATCCTCTCTCTCCTAATATGCCTGACTTTCGTCTCAAACCTCTCCCTCAAGTCCTGCCTGACTTTCGTCCCAAGCCTCTCTCTCCTGTCCTGTTTATTCTCCTCCCAATCTTCTCTCTCCTGTATATCCTGACTGTCGTCCCAAGCATCTCTCTGCTGTCCAGCCGAACTCTTGTCGCAATCCTATCTCCACTATCGGGCATGACTATCGTCTCAACCCTCTCTTTTCTGTCCTGGCTGAATCTCGTCACCAGGGCTCTCTCTCTCTCTCTCTCTCTCTCTCTCTCTCTCTCTCTTCTCTCTCATCTCTCTCCTCTCTCTCTCTCTCACTCCCTCTCCTCTTGCATCTCTCTCTCCTCTCATCTCTCTCTCTCTCCCTCGTCTCCTCTCTCTCTCTCTCATCTCTCTCTCGTCTCTCTACTCTCTCTCTCTCACTCTCTCTCTCTCCTCTCCTCTCTCTCTCCTCCTCTCACTCTCCTCTCTCTCTCTGTGCCTCTCGCTCTCCTCTCCCTCCTCTCTCTCTCTCTCTCCATGCTCTCTCTCTCTCCTCTCTCCTCTCTCTCTCTCTCCTCTCTCTCTCTCTCCTCTCTATGTCTGACTCCGTCCGAATTCTCTCTCTCCTAACCTTCTGATTTTCGTCTGAAGCTTCTCCCTCCTCTCCTGCCTGACTCTCGTCCCAAGCCTTTCTCTCATGTCCTGCCTGACTCTCGTCCCAAGAATCTCTCTCCTGCTTATCCTGACTCTCGTCCCAAGCATCTCTCTCCTGTCCCCTGACTGTCGTCCCAAACTTCTCTCTCCTGTCTATCCGAACTCTTGTCCGCAATCCTCTCTCCCCTGTCGTGCATGACTACCTTCTCAACCCTCTCTTTTTCTGTCCTGCCTGACTCTCATCCCAAGCTCTCTCTCCTCTCTCTCTCTCTCTCTCTCTCTCTCTCTCTCTCTCTCTCTCTCCCTCTCTCTCTCCTCTCTCTCCCCTTCTCTCTCTCTCTCTCCTGTTATGTCTGACTTTCTTCCGAATTCTCTCTCTCCTAACCTGTCCGATTTTCGTCTGAAGCCTCTCCCTCCTCTCCTGCCTGACTCTCGTCCCAAGCCTTTCTCTCCTGTCCTGCCTGACTCTCATCCATGCCTCTCTCTCCTTCCTGCGTGACTCTCACCCAAACCTCTCTCCCTGTCCTGCTAATCTTCCCCAATCCTCTCCTCCTCTATCCTGACTCTCGTCCTAAGCGTCTCTCTCTCCTGTCCTGCCTACCTCTGGTCCCAAGGCTCTCTTTCATGTCCTACCTGACTCTCGTCCCAAGAATCTTTCTCCGGTCCTTCCTGACTCTCGTCTTAAGCCTCCCTCTCCTGTCCTGCCTGACTGTAGTCCTAAGCCTCTGTCTCCTGTCCAGCCGGACTCTTGTCGCAACACTCTCTCCACTACGTTCATGACTATCATCTCAACTCTCTTTCGTCCCCGCCTAGACTCTCGTCCCGAGCCTCTCTCTCTGTCTCCTCTCTCTCTCTCTCTCCTCCTCTCTCTCTCTCCCATCTCTCTCTCCTCTCTCTCTCCTCTCACTCTCTCTCTCTCTCTCTCCTCTCTCTCTTTTGTCCTGTCTGCTCTCCATTCTCTCTCCTAACCTCCTGATTCTCTCTCAATCCTCTCTCTCTGTCTCCTACTCTCGTCCAAGCTCTCTTCTCTCTCTCTCTCCTGTTCCTGTCCTGACTCTCGTCCCAACTCTCTCTCTCCTGTACTGCCTATCTTTCCCAGAATCCTCTCTCACTGTCTACCTGACTCTCGTCCCAAGCCTCTCTTTCCTGTCCTGCCTGACTTCGTCCAAACCTCCTCTCATCCTATCCGCCGAACTCTCTCCGCCAAACTCTCCTCTCTCCCCTATCTGCATTACTATCGTCTTCAACCCTCTCTTTCTGTCCTGCCTGACTCTCGTCGCCAGGGCTCTCTCTCTCTCTCTCGTCTCTCTCTCGCTCTCTGTCTCTCTCACCCCTCCTCTCTCTCATCTCTCTCTCTACTCTCTTTCCTACTCTCTCTCTTTCTTCTCTCTCCTGCCTGTCTGACTCTTTTCCAATCCTCTCTTCCTGTCCTTCCTGACTCTCGTCCTAAGCCTCTGTCTCCTGTCCTGCTTGACTCTCGCCCCAAAAATTTCTCTCCTATCCTGCCTATTCTCCTCCCAATACTCTCTCTCCGGTCTATCCTGACTCTTGTCCCAAGCCTCTCTTTCTCCTGCCCTGCCTGACTCTCGTACAAAGCCTCTCTCTCATATCCTGCCTGATTCTCGTCCCAAGCCTCTCTCTCCTGTCCTGCCTGACTGTCGTCCCAAGCATCTCTCTCCTGTCCAGCCGAACTCTTGTCGCAATCCTATCTCCACTATCGTGCATGACTATCGTCTTAACCCTCTCTTTTCTGTCCTGGCTGAATCTCGTCACCAGGGCTCTCTCTCTCTCTCTCTCTCTCTCCTCTCTCTCTCTCTCTCTCTCTCTCTCTCTCTCCCCTTTTCATCTCCTCTCTCTCTCTCATCTCTCTCCTCCTCTCTCTCTCTCTCTCTCTCTCTCTCTCTCCTGTCCTGACTGACTTTCGCCCGAATCCTCTCACTCCTAACCTGCCTGACTTTCTTCTCAAGCCTCTCCCTCCCGTCCTGCCTGACTCTCGTCCCAAGCCTCTCTCTCCCGTCCTGCGTGACTCCCGCCAGAAACCTCTCTCTGCTGCCCTGCCTATTCTCCTCCCAATCCTCTCTCTCCTTTCTATCCTGACTCTCGTCCCAAGCCTCTCTCTCCCTTGTGCTGCCTGACTCTTGTCCCAAGCCTCTCTCTCATGTCCTGCCTGACTCTCCTCCTAAGCCTCTCTCTCCTATGCTGTCCGACTCCCGTCGGAAACCTCTCTCTCCTGTCATGCCTGACTGTCGTTCCAAGCGTCTCTCTGGTCTCCAGCCGAATTCTTGTCGCAATCCTCTCTCCCCTATCGTGCATGACTATAGTCTCAACCCTCTCTTTTCTGTCCTGCCTAACTCTCGCCCCAAGTCTCTCTCCTCTCCTCTCTCTCACATCTCTCTCTCTCTCATCCTCTCTCTCTCTCCTCACTCTCTCTCTCCTCATCTCTCTCTCTCTCTGTTTCCCTCTCTCTCTCTCTCTCTCTGTCTCAATCTCTCTCATCTCATCTCCTCTCTCTCTCTCTCTCTCTCTCTATCTCCTGTCCTGTCTGACTCTCGTCCGAATCCTCTCTCTCCTAGACTTACTGACTTTCGTCTCAATCCTCTCCCTCGTGTCCTGCCTGAATCTCGTCCCAAGCCTCTCTCTCCTGTCTTGCCTGAATCTCGTCACAAGCCTCTCTCTCCTGTCCTGCCTGACTCTCGTCCTAAGCCTCTCTCTCCTGTTCTGCATGACTCCCGCCCCAAACATCTCCCTCCTGTCCTACCTATTCTCCTCCCAATCCTCTCTCTCCTGTCTATCCTGACTCTCGCCACAAGTGTTTCTCTCTCCAGTCCTGCCTGTTTCTCGTCCCAGGCCTCTCTCTCATGTCCTGCGTGACTCTCCTCCCAAGCCTCTCTCTCCTGTCCTGCCTGTTTCTCGTCCTAAGCCTCTTTCTCCTGTCCTGATTGACTCTCGTCCTAAGACTCTCTCTCCTGTCCTGCGTGACTCTCGCCCCAAATCGATCTCTCCTGTCCTGCCCATTCTCCTCCCAATCCTCTCTCTCCTGTCTATCCTGACTCTCGTACCAAGTGTTTCTCTCTCCTGTCCTTCCTGACTATCGTCCCAAGCCTTTCTCTCATATCCTTCCTGACTCTTCTCCCAAGACTCTCTCTCTAGTCCTGCCTGACTGTCGTCCCAATCCTCTCTCTCCTGTCTATCTTGACTCTCGTCCCAAACCTCTCTCTCTTCTGTCCTTCCTGACTCTCGTCACCAAGCTTCTCTCTCTCTCTCTCTCTCTCTCTCTCTCTCTCTCTCTCTCTCTCTCTCTCTCTCTCTCTCTCTCTCTCTCTCTCTTCTGTTATGTCTGACTCTCGTCCAAATCCTCTCTCTCCTAACCTGCCTGACTTTCGGCTCATGCCTCTCCGTCTTGCCCTGCGTGACTCTCGTCCTAAGCCTCTCTCTCCTGTCCTGCGTGACTCTCGCCCCAAACCTCTATTTCCTGTCCTGCCTATTCTCCTCCTAATCCTCTCTCTTCTGTCTATCCTTATTCTCGTCCCAAGCCTCTCTCTCTCTCCTGTCCTGCCTAACTCTCGTCCCAAGCCTCTTTCTCATGTCCTGCCTGACTCTCGTCCCAAGAATCTCTCTCCTGCTTATCCTGACTCTCGTCCCAAGCATTTCTCTTCTGTCCTGCCTGACTGTCGTCCCAAACCTCTCTCTCCTGTCTAGCCGAACTCTTGTCGC
This sequence comes from Panulirus ornatus, assembly GCF_036320965.1. NCBI lineage: Eukaryota > Metazoa > Arthropoda > Malacostraca > Decapoda > Palinuridae > Panulirus > Panulirus ornatus. The sequence continues at coordinate 23,691,523 of NC_092290.1, read as the reverse complement.
AATCCTCTCTCCCCTATCGTGCATGACTACCTCCTCAACCCTCTCTTTTCTGTCCTGCCTGACTCTCATCACCAAGCTCACTCTCTCTCTCTCTCTCTCTCTCTCTCTCTCTCTCTCTCTCTCTCTCTCTCTCTCTCTCTCTCTCTCTCTCTCTCTCTCTCTCTCTCTCTCTCTCTCTCTCTCTCTCTCCTGTTATGTCTGACTCTCGTCCGAATTCTCTCTCTCCTAACCTGTCTGATGTTCGTCTGAAGCCTCTCCCTCCTCTCCTGCCTGACTCTCGTCCCAAGCCTTTCTCTCCTGTCCTGCCTGACTCTCATCCTAAGCCTCTCTCGCCTGTCCTGCGTGACTCTCACCCCAAACCTCTCTCTCCTGTCCTGCCTATCCTCCTCCCAATCCTCTCTCTCCTGTCTATCCTGACTCTTGTCCCAAGCCTCTCTCTCTCCTGTCCTGCCTGACTCTCGTCCAAAGCCTCTCTCTCATGTCCTGCCTGATTCTCGTCCCAAGCCTACCTCTCCTGTCCTGCCTGACTGTCGTCTTAAGCCTCTCTCTCCTGTCCAGCCGGACTCTTGTCGCAACCCTCTCTCCACTATCGTTCATGACTATCATCTCGAGCCTCTCTTTTCTGTCCTGCCCAACTCTCGTCCAGAGCCTCTCTCTCTCTCTCTCTCTCTCTCTCTCTCTCTCTCTCTCTCTCTCTCTCTCTCTCTCTCTCTCTCTCTCTCTCTCTCTCTCTCTTTCTCTCTCTCTCTCTGTCTGTCTCTCTCTCTCTCTCTCTCTCTCTCTCTCTCTCTCTCTCTCTCTCTCTCTCTCTCTCTCTCTCTCTCTCTCTCTCTCTCTCTCTCTCTCTCTCTCTCTCTCTTGTCCTGTCTGACTATTGTACGAATTTTCTCTCTCCTAACCTGCCTGACTTTCTTCTCAATCCTGTCCTTCCTGTCCTGCCTGAATCTCGTCCCAAGGCTCTCTTTCCTGTCCTGCCTGACTCTCGTCCTAAGCCTCTCTCTCCTGTCCCGCGTGACTCTCGCCCCAAACCTCTCTCTCTCCTGTCCTGCCTATTCTCCTCACAATCCTCTCTCTCCTGTCTATCCTGAATCTCGTCCGAAGCCTCTCTCTCTCCTTTCCTGCCTGACTCTCGTCCAAAGCCTCTCTCTCATGTCCTGCCTGATTCTCGTACCAAGCCTTTCTCTCCTGTCTGCCTGACTGTCGTCCCAAGCATCTCTCTCCTGTCCAGCCGAACTCTTGTCGCAATCCTATCTCCTCTATCGTGCATGACTATTGTCTTAACCCTCTCTTTTCTGTCCTGCCTGACTCTCGTCACCAAGCCTCTCTCTCTCTCTCTCTCTCTCTTCTCTCTCTCTCTCTCTCTCTCTCTCTCTCGTCTCTCTCTCTCTCTCTCTCTCTCTCTCTCTCTCTCTCCTGTCCTGTCTGACTCTCATTCGAATCCTCTCTCTCCTAACCTGCCTGACTTTCGTCTCAAGCCTCTCTCTCATGTCCTGCCTGACTCTCGTCCCAAGACTCTCTCTCCTGTCCTGTTGACTCTCGTCCGAAGACTCTCTCCCCTGTCCTGCCTGACTGTCGTCCCAAGCCTCTCTCTCCTGTCCTGCCTGACTCTCGTCCCAAGCCTCTCTCTCTTGTCCAGCTGGATTCTTGTCGCAATCCTCTCTCCCCAATCGTGCATGGCTATCGTGTCAAGCATCTCTTTTCTGTCCTGCCTGACTCTCGTCCCGAGCCTCTCTCTCTCTCTCTCTCTCTCCTCTCTCTCTCTCTCCTCTCATCTCTCTCTCTCTCTCTCTCCTCTCTCTCTCTCTCTCTCTCTCTGTCTCCTGTCCTGACTGACTCTCGTCCGAATTCTCTCTCTCCTAACCTGCCTGACTTTCTTCTCAAGCTTCTCCTTCCTATCCTGCCTGACTCCCGTCCCAAGCCTCTCTCTCTTGTCCTGCCTGACTCTCGTCCCAAGCATCTCTCTCCTGTCCTGCGTGACTCTCGCCGCAAACCTCTCTCTCCTATCCTGCCTATTCTCCTCTGAATCCTCTCTCTCCTGTCTATCCTGACTCTCGTCCCAAACCTCTCTCTCTCCTTTCCTGCCATACTCTCGTCCCAAGCCTCTCTTTCATGTCCATTCTGATTCTCATCCAAAGCCTTTCTCTCCTGTCCTGCCTGACTGTCGTCCCAAGCATCTCTCTCCTGTCCAGCCGAACTCTTGTCGCAATCCTATCTCCTCTATCGTGCATGACTATCGTCTTAACCCTCTCTTTTCAGTCCTGCCTGACTCTCGTCACCAAGCCTCTCTCTCTCTCTCTCTCTCTCTCTCTCTCTCTCTCTCTCTCTCTCTCTCTCTCTCTCTCTCTCTCTCTCTCTCTCTCTCTCTCTCCTGTCCTGTCTGACTCTCGTTCGAATCCTCTCTCTCCTAACCTGCCTGACTTTCGTCTGAAGCCTCTCCCTCCTGTCCTGCCTGACTATCGAACCAAGCCTCTCTCTCCTGTCCTGCCTGACTCTCATCCTAAGCCTCTCTCTCCTGTCCTGCGTGACTCTCGCCCCAAACATCTCTCTCATATCCTGCCTATTCTCCTCCCAAAACTCTTTCTCCTGTCCCAAGTGTTTCTCTTTCCTGTCCTTCCTGACTATCGTCCCAAGCCTCTCTCTCATGTCCTTCCTGACTTTCCTCCCAAGCCTCTCTCTCTAGTCATGCCTGACTCGTCCCAAACCTCTCTCTCCTGTCCTGCGTGACTGTCGTAACAATCCTCTCACTCCTGTCTATCTTGACTCTCGTCCCAAACCTCTCTCTCTCCTGTCCTGCCTGACTCTCGTCACCAAGCCTCTCTCTCTCTCTCTCTCTCTCTCTCTCTCTCTCTCTCTCTCTCTCTCTCTCTCTCTCTCTCTCTCTCTCTCTCTCTCTCTCTCTCTCTCTCTCTCTCTCTCTCTCTCTCTTCTCTCCTGTTATGTCTGACTCTCCTCCGAATCCTCTCTCTCCTAACCTGTGTGATTTTCGTCTTATGCCTCTCCCTCCTGTCCTGCCCGACTCTCGTCCCAAGCCTTTCTCTCCTGTCCTGCCCGACTCTCATCCTAAGCCCCTCTCGCCTGTCCTGCGTGACTCTCACCCAAACCTCTCTCTCCTGTCCTGCCTATCCTCCTCCCAATCCTCTCTCTCCTGTCTATCCTGACTCTTGTCCCAAGCCTCTCTCTCTCCTGTCCTGCCTGACTCTCGTCTAAAGCCTCTCTCTCATGTCCTGCCTGATTCTCGTCCCAAGCCTACCTCTCCTGTCCTGCCTGACTGTCGTCTTAAGCCTCTCTCTCCTGTCCAGCCGGACTCTTGTCGCAACCCTCTCTCCACTATCTTTCATGACTATCATCTCGAGCCTCTCTTTTCTGTCCTGCCCAACTCTCGTCCCGAGCCTCTCTCTCTCTCTCTCTCTCTCTCTCTCTCTCTCTCTCTCTCTCTCTCTCTCTCTCTCTCTCTCTCTCTTCTCTCTCTCTCTCTCTCTCTCTCTCTCTCTCTCTCTCTCTCTCTCTGGCTTTCTCTCTCTCTCTCTCTGGCTCTCTCTCTCTCTCTCTCTCTCTCTCTCTCTCTCTCTCTCTCTCTCTCTTGTCCTGTCTGACTATTGTACGAATATTCTCTCTCCTAACCTGCCTGACTTTCTTCTCAATCCTCTCCTTCCTGTCCTGCCTGACTCTCGTCCTAAGACTCTCTCTCCTGTCCCGCGTGACTCTCGCCCCAAACCTCTTTCTCTCCTGTCGTGCCTATTCTCCTCACAATCCTCTCTCTCCTGTCTATCCTGAATCTCGTCCGAAGCCTCTCTCTCTCCTGTCCTGCCTGACTCTCGTCCAAAGCCTCTCTCTCATGTCCTGCCTGATTCTCGTACCAAGCCTCTCTCTCCTGTCCTGCCTGACTGTTGTCCCAAGCATCTCTCTCCTGTCCAGCCGAACTCTTGTCGCAATCCTATCTCTATCGTGCATGACTATGGTCTTAACCCTCTCTTTTCTGTCCTGCCTGACTCTCGTCACCAAGCCTCTCTCTCTCTCTCTCTCTCTCTCTCTCTCTCTCTCTCTCTCTCTCTCTCTCTCTCTCTCTCTCTCTCTCTCTCTCTCTCTCTCTCTCTCTCTCTCTCTCTCTCTCTCTCTCTCTCTCTCTCTCTCTCTCTTCTCTCTCTCTCTCCTGTCCTGTCTGACTCTCATTCGAATCCTCTCTCTCCTAACCTGCCTGACTTTCGTCTCAAGCCTCTCCCTCCTGTCCTGCCTGATTATCGACCCAAGCCTCTCTCTCCTGTCCTGCCTGACTCTCATCCTAAGACTCTCTCTCCTGTCCTGCGTGACTCTCGCCCCAAACATCTCTCTCATATCCTGCCTATTCTCCTCCCAAAACTCTCTCTCCTGTCTATCCTGACTCTTGTCCCAAGCCTCTCTCTCTCTCCTGTCCTGCCACACTCTCGTCCAAAGCCTCTCTCTCATGCCTTGCCTGATTCTCGTCCCAAGCCTCTCTCTCATGTTCTGCCTGACTGTCGTCCCAAGCATCTCTCTCCTGTCCAGCCAAACTCTTGTCGCAATCCTATCTCCACTATCGTGCATGACTATCGTCTCAACCCTCTCTTTTCTGTCATGGCTGAATCTCGTCACCAGGGCTCGCTCTGTCTCTCTCTCTCTCTCTCTCTCTCTCTCTCTCTCTCTCTCTCTCTCTCTCTCTCTCTCTCTCTCTCTCTCTCTCTCTCTCTCTCTTGTCCTGTGTGACTCTCGTCCGAATCCTCTCTCTCCTAACCTGCCTGACTTTCGTCTCAATCCTCTCCCTCCTCTCCTGCCCGACTCTCGTCCCAAGCCTCTCTCTCCTGTCCTGCCTGACTCTCGTCCCAAGCCTCTCTCTCCTGTCCTGCCTGACTCTCGTCCTAAGCCTCTCTCTTCTGTCCTGCGTGACTCTCGCCTCAAGCCTCTCTCTCCTGTCCTGCCTTTTCTCCTCCCAATCATCTCTCTCCTGTCTATCCCGACTCTCGTCCCAAGCCTCTCTCTCTCCTTTTCTTGCCTGACTCTAGTCCGAAGCCTCTCTCTCATGTCCTGCCTGACTCTCGTCCCAAGACTCTCTCTCCTGTCCTGTTGATTCTCGTCCGAAGACTCTCTCCCCTGTCCTGCCTGACTGTCGTCCCAAGCCTCTCTCTCCTGTCCAGCCGAACTCTTCTCTTAATCCTCTCTCCCCTATTTGCATGACTATCGTCTCAACCCTCTCTTTTCTATCCTGACTGACTCTAGTCCCAAGCCTCTCCCTCCTGTCCTGCATGACTCTCGTCCCAAGGCTCTCTCTCCTGTCCTGCGTGACTCTCGTCATAAGCCTCTTTCGCCTGTCCTGCCTATTCTCCTCCCAATCCTCTCTCTCCTGTCTATCCTGATTCTCGTCCTGAGCCTCTCTCTCTCTCTCTCTCTATCTCTCTCTCTCTCTCTCTCTCTCTCTCTCTCTCTCTCTCTCTCTCTCTCTCTCTCTCTCTCTCTCTCTCTCTCCCTCCTCCTCTCTCTCTCTCCTCTCTCTCTCTCTCTCTCTCTCTCTCTCTCTCTCTCTCTCTCTCTCTCTCTCTCTCTCTCTCTGCTGTCCTGGGTGACTCTCGCCCCAATCCTCTCTCTCATGTCCTGCCTATTCTCCTCCCTATCATCTCTCTCCTGTCTATCCTGACTCTCGTCCCAAGCCTCTCTCTCTCCTGTCCTTCCTGACTCTCGTCCCAAGCCTCTCTCTCATGACCTCCCTGACTCTCGTCTCAAGCCTCTCCCTCCTGTCCTGCCTGACTCTCGTCCCAAGCCTCTCTCTCTTGTCCTGCCTGACTCTTGTCGCAATCCTCTCTCCCCTATCGTGCATGTCTATTGTGTCAAGCATCTCTTTTCTGTCCTGCCTGACTCTCGTACCGAGCCTCTCTCTCTCTCTCTCTCTCTCTCTCTCTCTCTCTCTCTCTCTCTCTCTCTCTCTCTCTCTCTCTCTCTCTCTCTCTCTCTCTCTGTCTCCTGTCCTGACTGACTCTCGTCCGAATTCTCTCTCTCCTAACCTGCCTGACTTTCTTCTCAAGCTTCTCCTTCCTATACTGCCTGACTCTCGTCCCAAGCCTCTCTCTCTTGTCCTGCCTGACTCTCGTCCCAAGCATCTCTTTCCTGTCCTGCGTGACTCTCGCCGCAAACCTATCTCTCCTGTCCTGCCTATTCTCCTCTGAATCCTCTCTCTCCTGTCTATCCTGACTCTCGTCCCAAACCTCTCTCTCTCCTTTCCTGCCATACTCTCGTCCCAAGCCTCTCTTTCATGTCCATTCTGATTCTCGTCCAAAGCCTCTCTCTCCTGTTCTACCTGACTGTCGTCCCAAGCATCTCTCTCCTGTCCAGCCGATCTCTTGTCGCAATCCTCTCTCCCCTATCGTGCATGACTATCGTCTCAACCCTCTCTTTTCTGTCCTGCATGACTCCCGTCACCAAGCTCTCTCTCTCTCTCTCTCTCTCTCTCTCTCTCTCTCTCTCTCTCTCCCCCTCCCCCCCCTCTCTCTCTCTCCCCCCCCCCCTCTCTCTCTCTCTCTCTCTCTCTCTCTCTCTCTCTCTCTCTCTCTCTCTCTCTCTCTCTCTCTCTCTCTCTCTGCTGTCCTGGGTGACTCTCGCCCCAATCCTCTCTCTCATGTCCTGCCTATTCTCCTCCCTATCATCTCTCTCCTGTCTATCCTGACTCTCGTCCCAAGCCTCTCTCTCTCCTGTCCTTCCTGACTCTCGTCCCAAGCCTCTCTCTCATGACCTCCCTGACTCTCGTCTCAAGCCTCTCCCTCCTGTCCTGCCTGACTCTTGTCCCAAGCCTCTCTCTCCTGTCCTGCCTGACTCTCGTCCCAAGCCTCTCTCTCTTGTCCAGCTGGATTCTTGTCGCAATGCTCTCTCCCCTATCGTGCTTGTCTATTGTGTCAAGCATCTCTTTTCTGTCCTGCCTGACTCTCGTACCGAGCCTCTCTCTCTCTCTCTCCCTCCCTCTCTCTCTCTCTCTCTCTCTCTCTCTCTCTCTCTCTCTCTCTCCCTCTCTCTCTCTCTCTCTCTCTCTCTCTCTCTCTCTCTCTCTCTCTCTCTCTCTCTCTCTCTCTCTCTCTCTCTCTCTCTCTCTCTGTCTCCTGTCCTGACTGACTCTCGTCCGAATTCTCTCTCTCCTAACCTGCCTGACTTTCTTCTCAAGCTTCTCCTTCCTATACTGCCTGACTCTCGTCCCAAGCCTCTCTCTCTTGTCCTGCCTGACTCTCGTCCCAAGCATCTCTCTCCTGTCCTGCGTGACTCTCGCCGCAAACCTCTCTCTCCTATCCTGCCTATTCCCCTCTGAATCCTCTCTCTCCTGTCTATCCTGACTCTCGTCCCAAACCTCTCTCTCTCCTTTCCTGCCATACTCTCGTCCCAAGCCTCTCTTTCATGTCCATTCTGATTCTCGTCCAAAGCCTCTCTCTCCTGTTCTACCTGACTGTCGTCCCAAGCATCTCTCTCCTGTCCAGCCGATCTCTTGTCGCAATCCTCTCTCCCCTATCGTGCATGATTATCGTCTCAACCCTCTCTTTTCTGTCCTGCATGACTCCCGTCACCAAGCCCTCTCTCTCTCTCTCTCTCTCTCTCTCTCTCTCTCTCTCTCTCTCTCTCTCTCTCTCTCTCTCTCTCTCTCTCTCTCTCTCTCTCTCTCTCTCTCTCTCTCTCTCTCTCTCTCTCTCTCCTGTCCTGACTGACTCTCGTCCGAATCCTCTCACTCCTAACTTGCTTGACTTTCTCCTCAAGCCTCTCCCTCCAGTCCTGCCTGACTCTCGTCCCAAGCCTCTCTCTCGCGTCTTGCGTGACTCACGTCACAAACCTCTATCTCCTGCCCTGCCTATTCTCCTCACAATCCTCTCTCTCCTTTCTAACCTGACTCTCGTCCCAAGCCTCTCTTGCCTGTCCTGCGTGACTCTCACCCTAAACCTCTCTCTCCTGTCCTGCCAATCCTCCTCCCAATCCTCTCTCTCCTCTCTATCCTGACTCTTGTCCCAAGCCTCTCTCTCTCCTGTCCTGCCTGACTCTCGTCTAAAGCCTCTCTCTCATGTCCTGCCTGATTCTCGTCCCAAGCCTCCCTCTCCTGTCCTGCCTGACTGTCGTCTTAAGCCTCTCTCTCCTGTCCAGCAGGACTCTTGTCGCAACCCTCTCTCCACTATCGTTCATGACTATCATCTCGAGCCTCTCTTTTCTGTCCTGCCTAACTCTCGTCCCGAGCCTCTCTCTCTCCTCTCTCTCTCTCTCTCTCTCTCTCTCTCTCTCTCTCTCTCTCTCTCTCTCTCTCTCTCTCTCTCTCTCTCTCTCTCTCTCTCTCTCTCTCTCTCCCTTTTGTCCTGTCTGACTATTGTCCGAATTTTCTCTCTCCTAACCTGCCTGACTTTCTTCTCAATCCTCTCCTTCCTGTCCTGCCTCACTCTCGTCCCAAGCCTCTCTTTCCTGTCCTGCGTGACTCTCGTCCTAAGCCTCTCTCTCCTGTCCCGCGTGACTCTCGCCCCAAGCCCCTCTCTCTCCTGTCCTGCCTATTCTCCTCACAATCCTCTCTCTCCTGTCTATCCTGAATCTCGTCCGAAGCCTCTCTCTCTCCTGTCCTGCCTGACTCTCGTTCAAAGCCTCTCTCTCATGTCCTGCCTGATTCTCGTACCAAGCCTCTCTCTCCTGTCCTGCCTGACTGTCGTCCCAAGCATCTCTCTCCTGTCCAGCCGATCTCTTGTCGCAATCCTATCTCCTCTATCGTGCATGACTATCGTCTTAACCCTCTCTTTTCTGTCCTGCCTGACTCTCGGCACCAAGCCTCTCCCTCTCTCTCTCTCTCTCTCTCTCTCTCTCTCTCTCTCTCTCTCTCTCTCTCTCTCTCTCTCTCTCTCTCTCTCTCTCTCTCTCTCTCTCTCTCTCTCTCTCTCCTGTCCTGTCTGACTCTCGTTCGAATCCTCTCTCTCCTAACCTGCCTGACTTTCGTCTCAAGCCTCTCCCTCCTGTCCTGCCTGACTATCGACCCAAGCCTCTCTCTCCTGTCCTGCCTGACTCTCATCCTAATCCTCTCTCTCCTGTCCTGCGTGACTCTCGCCCCAAACATCTCTCTCATATCCTGCCTATTCTCCTCCCAAAACTCTCTCTCCTGTCCCAAGTGTTTCTCTTTCCTGTCCTTCCTGACTATCGTCCCAAGCCTCTCTCTCATGTCCTTCCTGACTTTCCTCCCAAGCCTCTCTCTCTAGTCCTGCCTGACTCTCGTCCCAAACCTCTCTCTCCTGTCCTGCGTGACTGTCGTAACAATCCTCTCACTCCTGTCTATCTTGACTCTCGTCCCAAACCTCTCTCTCTCCTGTCCTGCCTGACTCTAGTCACCAAGCCTCTCTCTCTCTCTCTCTCTCTCTCTCTCTCTCTCTCTCTCTCTCTCTCTCTCTCTCTCTCTCTCTCTCTCTCTCTTTCTCTCCTGTTATGTCTGACTCTCCTCCGAATCCTCTCTCTCCTAACCTTTCTGATTTTCGTCTTATGCCTCTCCCTCCTGTCCTGCCTGACTCTCGTCCCAAGCCTTTCTCTCCTGTCCTGCCTGACTCTCATCCTAAGCCTCTCTCGCCTGTCCTGCGTGACTCTCACCCCAAACCTCTCTCTCCTGTACTGCCTATCCTCCTCCCAATCCTCTCTCTCCTGTCTATCCTGACTCTTGTCCCAAGCCTCTCTCTCTCCTGTCCTGCCTGACTCTCGTCCAAAGCCTCTCTCTCATGTCCTGCCTGATTCTCGTCCCAAGCCTACCTCTCCTGTCCTGCCTGACTGTCGTCTTAAGCCTCTCTCTCCTGTCCAGCCGGACTCTTGTCGCAACCCTCTCTCCACTATCGTTCATGACTATCATCTCGAGCCTCTCTTCTCTGTCCTGCCCAACTCTCGTCCCGAGCCTCTCTCTCTCTCTCTCTCTCTCTCTCTCTCTCTCTCTCTCTCTCTCTCTCTCTCTCTCTCTCTCTCTCTCTCTCTCTCTCTCTCTCTCTCTCTCTCCCTCTCTGTCTGTCTGTCTCTCTCTCTCTCTCTCTCTCTCTCTCTCTCTCTCTCTCTCTCTCTCTCTCTCTCTCTCTCTCTCTCTTGTCCTGTCTGACTATTGTACGAATTTTCTCTCTCCTAACCTGCCTGACTTTCTTCTCAATACTCTCCTTCCTGTCCTGCCTGACTCTCGTCCCAAGCCTTTCTTTCCTGTCTTGCCTGACTCTCGTCCTAAGCCTCTCTCTCCTGTCCCGCGTGACTCTCGCCCCAAACCTCTCTCTCTCTCCTGTCCTGCCTATTCTCCTCACAATCCTCTCTCTCCTGTCTATCCTGAATCTCCTCCGAAGCCTCTCTCTGTCCTGTCCTGCCTGACTCTCGTCCAAAGCCTCTCTCTCATGTCCTGCCTGATTCTCGTACCAAGCGTCTCTCTCCTGTCCTGCCTGACTGTCGTCCCAAGCATCTCTCTCCTGTCCAGCCGAACTCTTGTCGCAATCGTATCTCCTCTATCGTGCATGACTATCGTCTTAACCCTCTCTTTTCTGTCCTGCCTGACTCTCGTCACCAAGCCTCTCTCTCTCTCTCTCTCTCTCTCTCTCTCTCTCTCTCTCTCTCTCTCTCTCTCTCTCTCTCTCTCTCTCTCTCTCTCTCTCTCCTGTCCTGTCTGACTCTCATTCGAATCCTCTCTCTCCTAACCTGCCTGACTTTCGTCTCAAGCCTCTTCCTCCTGTCCTGCCTGATTATCGAAACAAGCCTATCTCTCCTGTCCTGCCTGACTCTCATCCTAAGACTCTCTCTCCTGTCCTGCGTGACTCTCGCCCCAAACATCTCTCTCATATCCTGCCTATTCTCCTCCCAAAATTCTCTCTCCTGTCTAT
>NC_092290.1:23670691-23675691 GCF_036320965.1 Panulirus ornatus | reverse complement strand
TGTCCTGCCTGACTCTCATCCTAAGCCTCTCTCTCCTGTCCTGCGTGACTCTCGCCCCAAACATCTCTCTCATATCCTGCCTATTCTCCTCCCAAAACTCTCTCTCCTGTCCCAAGTGTTTCTCTTTCCTGTCCTTCCTGACTATCGTCCCAAGCCTCTCTCTCATGTCCTTCCTGACTTTCCTCCCAAGCCTCTCTCTCTAGTCCTGCCTGACTCTCGTCCCAAACCTCTCTCCTGTCCTGCGTGACTGTCGTAACAATCCTCTCACTCCGGTCTATCTTGACTCTCGTCCCAAACCTCTCTCTCTCCTGTCCTGCCTGTTTCTCGTCACCAAGCCTCTCTCTCTCTCTCTCTCTCTCTCTCTCTCTCTCTCTCTCTCTCTCTCTCTCTCTCTCTCTCTCTCTTTCTCTCCTGCTATGTCTGACTCTCCTCCGAATCCTCTCTCTCCTAACCTTTCTGATTTTCGTCTTATGCCTCTCCCTCCTGTCCTGCCTGACTCTCGTCCCAAGCCTTTCTCTCCTGTCCTGCCTGACTCTCATCCTAAGCCTCTCTCGCCTGTCCTGCGTGACTCTCACCCCAAACCTCTCTCTCCTGTCCTGCCTATCCTCCGCCCAATCCTCTCTCTCCTGTCTATCCTGACTCTTGTCCCAAGCCTCTCTCTCTCCTGTCCTACCTGACTCTCGTCCAAAGCCTCTCTCTCATGTCCTGCCTGATTCTCGTCCCAAGCCTACCTCTCCTGTCCTGCCTGACTGTCGTCTTAAGCCTCTCTCTCCTGTCCAGCCGGACTCTTGTCGCAACCTTCTCTCCACTATCGTTCATGACTATCATCTCGAGCCTCTCTTTTCTGTCCTGCCCAACTCTCGTCCCGAGCCTCTCTCTCTCTCTCTCTCTCTCTCTCTCTCTCTCCTCTCTCTCTCTCTCTCTCTCTCTCTCTCTCTCTCTCTCTCTCTCTCTCTCTCTCTCTCTCTCTCTCTCTCTCCCTCTCTGTCTCTCTCTCTCTCTCTCTCTCTCTCTCTCTCTCTCTCTCTCTCTCTCTCTCTCTCTCTCTCTCTCTCTCTCAATCTCTCTCTCTCTCTCTCTCTCTCTCTCTTGTCCTGTCTGACTATTGTACGAATTTTCTCTCTCCTAACCTGCCTGACTTTCTTCTCAATACTCTCCTTCCTGTCCTGCCTGACTCTCGTCCCAAGCCTTTCTTTCCTGTCTTGCCTGACTCTCGTCCTAAGCCTCTCTCTCCTGTCCCGCGTGACTCTCGCCCCAAACCTCTCTCTCTCTCCTGTCCTGCCTATTCTCCTCACAATCCTCTCTCTCCTGTCTATCCTGAATCTCGTCCGAAGCCTCTCTCTCTCCTGTCCTGCCTGACTCTCGTCCAAAGCCTCTCTCTCATGTCCTGCCTGATTCTCGTACCAAGCGTCTCTCTCCTGTCCTGCCTGACTGTCGTCCCAAGCATCTCTCTCCTGTCCAGCCGAACTCTTGTCGCAATCCTATCTCCTCTATCGTGCATGACTATCGTCTTAACCCTCTCTTTTCTGTCCTGCCTGACTCTCGTCACCAAGCCTCTCTCTCTCTCTCTCTCTCTCTCTCTCTCTCTCTCTCTCTCTCTCTCTCTCTCTCTCTCTCTCTCTCTCTCTCTCTCTCTCTCTCTCTCTCTCTCTCTCTCTCTCTCTCTCTCTCTCTCTCTCTCTCTCCTGTCCTGTCTGACTCTCATTCGAATCCTCTCTCTCCTAACCTGCCTGACTTTCGTCTCAAGCCTCTTCCTCCTGTCCTGCCTGATTATCGACCCAAGCCTATCTCTCCTGTCCTGCCTGACTCTCATCCTAAGACTCTCTCTCCTGTCCTGCGTGACTCTCGCCCCAAACATCTCTCTCATATCCTGCCTATTCTCCTCCCAAAATTCTCTCTCCTGTCTATCCTGACTCTTGTCCCAAACCTCTCTCTCTCTCTCCTGTCCAGCCACACTCTCGTCCAAAGCCTCTCTCTCATGCCTTGCCTGATTCTCGTCCCAAGCCTCTCTCTCATGTTCTGCCTGACTGTCGTCCCAAGCATCTCTCTCCTGTCCAGCCAAACTCTTGTCGCAATCCTATCTCCACTATCGTGCATGACTATCGTCTCAACCCTCTCTTTTCTGTCATGACTGAATCTCGTCACCAGGGCTCGCTCTCTCTCTCTCTCTCTCTCTCTCTCTCTCTCTCTCTCTCTCTCTCTCTCTCTCTCTCTCTCTCTCTCTCTCTCTTGTCCTGTCTGACTCTCGTCCGAATCCTCTCTCTTCTAACCTGCCTGAGTTTTGTCTCAATCCTCTCCCTCCTCTCATGCCCGACTCTCGTCCCAAGCCTCTCTCTCCTGTCCTGCCTGACTCTCGTCCTAAGCCTCTCTCTTCTGTCCTGCGTGACTCTCGCCTCAAGCCTCTCTCTCCTGTCCTGCCTTTTCTCCTCCCAATCCTCTCTCTCCTGTCTATCCCGACTCTCGTCCCAAGCCTCTCTCTCTCCTTTTCTTGCCTGACTCTAGTCCGAAGCCTCTCTCTCATGTCCTGGCTGACTCTCGTCCCAAGACTCTCTCTCCTGTCCTGTTGACTCTCGTCCGAAGACTCTCTCCCCTGTCCTGCCTGACTGTCGTCCCAAGCCTCTCTCTCCTGTCCAGCCGAACTCTTCTCTTAATCCTCTCTCCCCTATTTGCATGACTATCGTCTCAACCCTCTCTTTTCTATCCTGACTGACTCTAGTCCCAAGCCTCTCCCTCCTGTCCTGCATGACTCTCGTCCCAAGCACTCTCTCTCCTGTCCTGCGTGACTCTCGTCATAAGCCTCTCTCGCCTGTCCTGCCTATTCTCCTCCCAATCCTCTCTCTCCTGTCTATCCTAACTCTCGTCCTGAGCCTCTCTCTCTCTCTCTCTCTCTCTCTCTCTCTCTCTCTCTCTCTCTCTCTCTCTCTCTCTCTCTCTCTCTCTCTCTCTCTCTCTTCCCCTCCTCTCTCTCTCTCTCTCTCTCTCTCTCTCTCTCTCTCTCTCTCTCTCTCTCTCTCTCTCTCTCTCTCTCTCTGCTGTCCTGGGTGACTCTCGCACCAATCCTCTCTCATGTCCTGACTATTCTCCTCCCTATCATCTCTCTCCTGTCTATCCTGACTCTCGTCCCAAGCCTCTCTCTCTCCTGTCCTTCCTGACTCTCGTCCCAAGCCTCTCTCTCATGACCTCCCTGACTCTCGTCTCAAGCCTCTCCCTCTTGTCCTGCCTGACTCTCGTCCCAAGCCTCTCTCTCCTGTCCTGCCTGACTCTCGTCCCAAGCCTCTCTCTCTTGTCCAGCTGGATTCTTGTCGCAATCCTCTCTCCCCTATCGTGCATGTCTATTGTGTCAAGCATCTCTTTTCTGTCCTGCCTGACTCTCGTACCGAGCCTCTCTCTCTCTCTCTCTCTCTCTCTCTCTCTCTCTCTCTCTCTCTCTCTCTCATCTCTCTCTCTCTCTCTCTCTCTGCTGTCCTGGGTGACTCTCTCCCCAATCCTCTCTCTCATGTCCTGCCTATTCTCCTCCCTATCATCTCTCTCCTGTCTATCCTGACTCTCGTCCCAAGCCTCTCTCTCTCCTGTCCTTCCTGACTCTCGTCCCAAGCCTCTCTCTCATGACCTCCCTGAATCTCGTCTCAAGCCTCTCCCTCCTGTCCTGCCTGACTCTTGTCCCAAGCCTCTCTCTCTCCTGTCCTGCCTGACTCTCGTCCCAAGCCTCTCTCTCTTGTCCAGCTGGATTCTTGTCGCAATCCTCTCTCCCCTATCGTGCATGGCTATCGTGTCAAGCATCTCTTTTCTGTCCTGCCTGACTCTCGTCCCGAGCCTCTCTCTCTCTCTCTCTCTCTCTCTCTCTCTCTCTCTCTCTCTCTCTCTCTCTCTCTCTCTCTCTCTCTCTCTCTCTCTCTCTCTCTCTCTGTCTCCTGTCCTGACTGACTCTCGTCCGAATTCTCTCTCTCCTAACCTGCCTGACTTTCTTCTCAAGCTTCTCCTTCCTATACTGCCAGACTCTCGTCCCAAGCCTCTCTCTCTTGTCCTGCCTGACTCTCGTCCCAGGCATCTCTCTCCTGTCCTGCGTGACTCTCGCCGCAAACCTCTCTCTCCTATCCTGCCTATTCTCCTCTGAATCCTCTGTCTCCTGTCTATCCTGACTCTCGTCCCAAACCTCTCTCTCTCCTTTCCTGCCATACTCTCGTCCCAAGCCTCTCTTTCATGTCCATTCTGATTCTCGTCCAAAGCCTCTCACTCCTGTCCTACCTGACTGTCGTCCCAAGCATCTCTCTCCTGTCCAGCCGAACTCTTGCCGCAATCCTCTCTCCCCTATCGTGCATGACTATCGTCTCAACCCTCTCTTTTCTGTCCTGCATGACTCCCGTCACCAAGCCTCTCTCTCTCTCTCTCTCTCTCTCTCTCTCTCTCTCTCTCTCTCTCTCTCTCTCTCTGTTTCTCCTATCCTGTCTGACTCTCGTTCGAATCCTCTCTCTCCCAAACTGTCTGACTTTCGACTTAAGGGTCTCCCTCCTGTCCTGCGCGACTCTCGTGCCAAGCCTCTCTCTCTTGTCTTGCCTCACTCTCGTACCAAGCCTCTCTCTCCTGTCCTGCCTGACTCTCGTCCTAAGCCTCTCTCTCCAGTCCTGCGTGACTCTCGCCCCAAGCCTCTCTCTCCTGTCCTGTCTATTATCCTCCTAATCCTCTCTCTCCTGTCTATCCTGACTCTAGTCCCAAGCATCTCTCTCATGTCCTGCCTGACTCTCGTCCCAAGCCTCTCTCTCCTGTCTTGCCTGACTCTCGTCCCAAGCCTCTCTCTCCTGTCCTGCGTGACTCTCGTCCCAAGCCTCTCTCTCCTGTCTTGCCTGACTCTCGTCCTAAGCCTCTCTCTCCTGTCGTGCGTGACTATCGTCCCAAGCCTCTCTCTCCTCTCTTGCCTGACTCTCGTCCCAAGACTCTCTCTCCTGTCCTGCCCATTCTCCTTCCAATCCTCTCTCTCCTGTATATACTGATTCTCGTCACAA
>NC_092290.1:23655691-23658191 GCF_036320965.1 Panulirus ornatus | reverse complement strand
GCATTTCTCTCATGTCCTGCCTGACTCTCGTTCCAAGAATCTATCTCCTGTCTTTCCTGACTCTCGTCCCAAGCCTCACTCTCCTGTCCTGCCTGACTCTCGTCCCAAGCGTCTCTCTCCTGTCCTGCCTGACTCTCGTCCCAAGCCTCTCTCTCCTTTCTTGCCTGACTGTCGTCCCAAGCCTCTCTCTCCTGTCCAACGGAACTCTTGTCGCAATCTTCTCTCACCTATCGTGCATTACTATCGTCTCAACCCTCTCTTTTCTGTCCTGCCGGACTCTCGTCCCGAGCCCCTCTCTCTCTCTCTCTCTCTCTCTCTCTCTCTCTCTCTCTCTCTCTCTCTCTCTCTCTCTCTCTCTCTCTCTCTCTCATGTCCTGTCTGACTCTCGTCCGAATCATCTCTCTCGTAACCTGCCTGACTTTCGTCTCAAGCCTCTCCCGCCTCTCTTGCATGACTCTCGTCCCAAGCCTCTCTCTCCTGTCCTGCCTGGCTCTCGTCCTAAGCCTCTGTCTCCTGTCCTGAGTGACTCTCGCCCCAAACCTCTCTCTCCTGTCCTGCCTATTCTCCTCCCAATCCTCTCTCTCCTGTCTATCCTGACTCTCGTCCCAAGCCTCTCTCTCCTGTCATGCCTTACTGTCGCCCCAAGCATCTCTCTCCTGTCCAGCCGAACTCTTGTCGCAATCCTCTCTCACCTATCGTGCATGACTATCGTCTCAACCCTTTCTTTTCTGTCCTGCCGGACTCTCGTCACCAAGCCTCTCTCTCTCTCTCTTTCCCCTCTCTCTCTCATCTCTCCTCATCTCCTCCTTCTCTCTCTTTCACTCTCTATCTCTCTCCTCCTCTCTACTCATCTCTCATCTCATCTCTCTCTCTCTCTCTCCTGTCCTGTCTGACGCTCTTCCGAATCCTCTCTCTCCTAACCTGTCTGACTTTCGTCTCAATCCTCTCTCTCCTCTCCTGCCTGACTCTCGTCCCAAACCTCTCTCTCCTGTCCTGCCTGACTCTCGTCCTAAGCCTCTGTCTTCTGTCCTGCGTGACTCTCTCCCCAAACCTCTCTCTCCTGTCCTGCCTATTCTCCTCCTAATCTTCTCTCTCCTGTCTATCCTAACTCTCGTCCCATGTCTGTCTCTCCTGTCATGCCTGGCTCTCGTCCTAAGCCTCTGTCTCCTGTCCTGCTTGACTCTCGCCCCAAACCTCTCTCTCCTGTCCTGCCTGATTCTCGTTCGAAGCCTCTCTCTCCTTTCCTGCCTGACTGTCGTCATAAGCCTCTCTCTACTGTCCAACCGAACTCTTGTGGCAATCTTCTCTCCCCTATCGTGCATTACTATCGTCTCAACCCTCTCTTTTCTGTCATGCCGGACTCTCGTCCCAAGCCTCTCTCTCTCTCTCATCTCTCTCTCTCTATCTCCTCTCTCATCTCTCTCTCCTCTCCTCTCTCCTCTCTCCCTCTCTGTAATCTCTCTCATCTCTGTCTCTGTCTCTCTCTGTCTGTCTGTCTGTCTGTCTGTCCTCTCACTCCTCTCTTTCTCTCTCTCTCTCTCTCTCTCTCTCCTCTCTCTCCTCTCTCTCTCTCTCTCCTCACTCTCTCACCTTCTCTCTCACTCTTGACCTGTCTGACTCTCGTCCGAATCCTCTAACCCTAACCTGCCTGACTTTCGTCTGAAGTCCTTTCCCTCCTCTCCTGCCTGACTCTCGTCCCGACCTCACTCTCCTGTCCTGCCTGACTCTCATCCTAAGCCTCTCTCTCCTGTCCTGCCTGACTCTCGTCCTCAACCTCTCTCTCTTTCCTGCGTGACTGTCGTCCCAAGCCTCTCTCTACTGTCCAACCGAACTCTTGAAGCAATCCTCTCTCCCTTATTGTGCATTACTATCGTCCTCAACCTCTCTTTTCTGTCCTGCCGACTCTCGTCCCAGCCTCTCTCTCATCTCTCTCTCTCACTCCATCTCTACTCTCTCTCCTCTCTCATCACTCTCCTCTCTCTCTCCTCTACTCACTCTCTCTCTCTCTCTCTCTATCCAGTCTCTGTCTCTGTCTCTCTCTGTCTTTCTCTCTCTCTCTCTCTCTTCTTCTCTCTCTCTCTCTCTCTCTCTTCTCTCTCTTCATCCTCCACTCCATCTCTCTCTCCTCTCTCTCTCTCTCTCTCTCTCTCTCTCTCTCTCCTCTCTCTCTCTCTCCTCCTCTCTCCTCTCCATCTCTCTCTCTCCTCTCACTCTCTCTCTCCTCTCTCCTGTCTTGTCTGACTCTCGTCCGAATCCTCTCTCTCCTAACATGCCTGACTTTCGTCTCAAGCCTCTCCCTCCAGTCCTGCCTGACTTTCGTCCCAAGCCTCTCTCTCCTGTCCTACCTGACTCTCATCCTAATCCTCTCTCTCCCGTCCTGCGTGACTTTCGCCCCAAACATTTCTTTCCTGTCCTGCCTATTCTCCTCCCAATCCTCTCATATCTGTCTATCCTAACTCTTGTTTCAAGTGTCTCTCTCTCCTGTCCTTCCTGACTCTCG
>NC_092290.1:23636473-23645591 GCF_036320965.1 Panulirus ornatus | reverse complement strand
AACACGAATGACCCCAACTTGAATGAACACTGAATGAACCCAACTTGAATGAACACGAATGACCCTAACTTGAATGAACACTGAATGAACCCAACTTGAATGAACACTGAATGACCCCAACTTGAATGAACATGAATGACCCCAACTTGAATGAACACTGAATGACCCCAACTTGAATGAACACTGAATGACCCCAACTTGAATGAACACGAATGACCCCAAATCAGTACCGAATATCAAGTGAATCACTGGGCCTCAGAGGAAGTCCTCCTTGTACTGCCAATTTGATATATAACTGTCATTACTGCTGAGTTCTCTTAATTACCACCTTGAGTGGCTTGTCAAGGACGCTCCAACGAGGCTGTGTCGATTGTCAAGCACAAAGGGAAACGATGGAGTAGGTCATTAACTGTGAGGGTAATGAGTTGGGTTACCTCATACCCTGCAGAGGTAATGTATACACGTGAGTCTACATATGTTGCATAGCTGGGTTACCTCATACCTGCAGAGGTAATGTATACACGTGAGTCTACATATGTATGCATAGCTGGGTTACCTCATACCTTTCAGAGGTAATGTATACACGTGAGTCTACATATGTATGCATAGCTGGGTTACCTAACACCCTGCAGAGGTAATGTATACACGTGAGTCTACATATGTATGCAGACGTGAATATTTACCGAAGCTGATAATTGGTCGTGTTATCTATAATCTCTAACAGCTGGCCTTACAGCTGACCTAACAGCTGGTCTTATAGCTGCCCTAACAGCTGGTCTTATAGCTGCCCTAACAGCTGGTCTTACAGCTGCCCTATCAGCTGGTCTTATAGCTGCCCTAACAGCTGGTCTTATAGCTGCCCTAACAGCTGGTCTTATAGCTGCCCTAACAGCTGGTCTTATAGCTGCCCTAACAGCTGGTCTTACAGCTGACTTAACAGCTGGTCTTACAGCTGCCCTAACAGCTGGTCTTATAGCTGCCCTAACAGCTGGTCTTATAGCTGCCCTAACAGCTGGTCTTATAGCTGCCCTAACAGCTGGTCTTACAGCTGACTTAACAGCTGGTCTTACAGCTGCCCTAACAGCTGGTCTTATAGCTGCCCTAACAGCTGGTCTTATAGCTGCCCTAACAGCTGGTCCTATAGCTGCCCTAACAGCTGGTCTTATAGCTGCCCCAACAGCTGGTCTTATAGCTGCCCTAACAGCTGGTCTTATAGCTGCCCCAACAGCTGGTCTTATAGCTGCCCTAACAGCTGGTCTTATAGCTGCCCTAACAGCTGGTCTTATAGCTGCCCTATCAGCTGGTCTTATAGCTGCCCTAACAGCTGGTCTTATAGCTGCCCTAACAGCTGGTCTTACAGATGCCCTATCAGCTGGTCTTATAGCTGCCCTAACAGCTGGTCTTATAGCTGCCCTAACAGCTGGTCTTATAGCTGCCCTATCAGCTGGTCTTACAGATGCCCTATCAGCTGGTCTTATAGCTGCCCTAACAGCTGGTCTTATAGCTGCCCTAACAGCTAGTCTTACAGATGCCCTATCAGCTGGTCTTATAGCTGCCCTATCAGCTGGTCTTATAGCTGCCCTAACAGCTGGTCTTATAGCTGCCCTATCAGCTGGTCTTACAGATGCCCTATCAGCTGGTCTTATAGCTGCCCTATCAGCTGGTCTTATAGCTGCCCTATCAGCTGGTCTTATAGCTGCCCTAACAGCTGGTTTTACAGCTGCCCTAACAGCTGGTCTTACAGCTGACCAGTTAACTGAATTCACAGCTGATCTAGCACCTCTGGTCCTCCAGATGACCTGACAGCTGATCTGACAGCTGGATTGACAAGAAAGGAAAGGAAACGCGGGTACAGTCGAAGCCAAGGTCGACTGCAGACGAACAGTACTTACTTACAAATAAGTAAGAGTAGCGCGTACTACTTACACATAAGTAAGAGTAGCGCGTACCAATTACACATAAGTAAGGGTAGCGCGTACTACTTACACATAAGTAAGGGTAGCGAGTACTACTTACACATAAGCAAGGGTAGCGCGTACTACTCACAAATAAGTAAAAGTAGCGTGTGCAGGGTAGCGCGTAGTGCTCACCACACGTCTGAGAGTGGGTAGCACTATTTCTCTCTGCTGCCAGACATTTCTTAAAAGAATTATCTGATCCGGGTTCATCTGGGATCGATTTCAGATATATCCATATAGCTATACTTGCCCCATATATGGTCATATATCTTTGTGGTATATTGAAGAGTCTATCAAACCTTCTTGATGGTCTATCGTATATTTCAGTGTCAGGGCATGTGAAGCGTCTGGGGTAAACCATAGAAAGTTGTGTGGGGCCTGGATGTGGAAAGGGAGCTGTGGTTTCGGGCATTATTGCATGACAGCTAGAGACTGAGTGTGAACGAATGGGGCCTTTGTTGTCTTTTCCTAGCGCTACCTCGCACACATGAGGGGGGAGAGGGATGGTATTCCATGTGTGGCGAGGTGGCGATGGGAATGAATAAAGGCAGACAGTATGAATTATGTACATGTGAGAATATTTATATGTCTGTGTGTGTATATATATGTATACATTGAGATGTATAGGTATGTATATTTGCGGGTGTGGACGTGTATGTATATACATGTGTATGTGGGCGGGTTGGGCCATTCTTTCGTCTGTTTCCTTGCGCTACCTCGCTAACGCGGGAGACAGCGACAAAGCAAAATAAAAAATAATATAATAGAATATATATATATATATATATATATATATATATATATATATATATATATATATATATATATATATATTTCTGGTATATTTCATGGGACAAAGTGACATTACGGAGAAGCTCTTCATTAGCCAGAGGTAGGGGGGAGGGGAAGGGTGGGGGGGGTGCGTTGGGGATGGGGTAGGGGGGTGGGGTTGCTGGGGAGGGGTGGGGGTGATGAGGGGGTCGGGGGGGGAGCAGGAGGTCCCCCCTGTAATGTCGTGAAAATGGCTGTCGTAAATCTAGGCTAATTCATACCGTGCTGGGCAGTCTGTTGTGTCCAGGGCGGGTGCTGGGGAGATGAGAGGAGGGGAGATGAGAGATGGGGAGGAGTGGGGAGAGGTGGGAGTGCTAGCCGGTCTCTTGTGTCCAGGGGGTTGCTGGGGAGATGAGAGGAGGGGAGATGAACAAGGTCGGGGAGGAGTGGGAAGGTTTTTTTCCCAAAAGAAGGAACAGAGAAGGGGGCCAGGTGAGGATATTCCCTCAAAGGCCCAGTCCTCTGTTCTTAACGCTACCTCGCTAACGCGGGAAATGGCAAATAGTTTAAAAAAGAAAATATATATATGTATATATATATATATATATATATATATATATATATATATATATATATATATCTTTTTTTTTTTTTTTGCTTTGTCGCTGTCTCCCGCGTTTGCGAGGTAGCGCAAGGAAACAGACGAAAGAAATAGCCCAATCCACCCCCATACACATGTATATACATACGTCCACACACGCAAATATACATACCTACACAGCTTTCCATGGTTTACCCCAGACGCTTCACATGCCTTGATTCAACCCACTGACAGCACGTCAACCCCGGTATACCAAATCGATCCAATTCACTCTATTCCTTGCCCTCCTTTCACCCTCCTGCATGTTCAGGCCCCGATCACACAAAATCTTTTTCACTCCATCTTTCCACCTCCAATTTGGTCTCCCACTTCTCCTCGTTCCCTCCAACTCCGACACATATATCCTCTTGGTCAATCTTTCCTCACTCGTTCTCTCCACGTGCCCAAACCGTTTCAAAACACCCTCTTCTGCTCTCTCAACCACGCTCTTTTTATTTCCACACATCTCTCTTACCCTCACGTTACTTACTCGATCAAACCACCTTACACCACACATTGTCCTCAAACATCTCATTTCCAGCACATCCATCCTCCTGCGCACAACTCTCTCCATAGCCCACACCTCGCAACCATACAACATTGTTGGAACCACTATTCCTTCAAACATACCCATTTTCGCTTTCCGAGATAATCTTCTCAACTTCCACACATTCTTCAAGTCTCCCAGGATTTTCGCCCCCTCCCCCACCCTATGATCCACTTCCGCTTCCATGGTTCCATCCGCTGCCAGATTCACTCCCAGATATCTAAAACACTTTACTTCCTCCAGTTTTGCTCCATTCAAACTTACCTCCCAATTGACTTGACCCTCAACCCAACTGTACCTAATTACCTTGCTCTTATTCACATTTACTCTTAACTTTCTTCTTTCACACACTTTACCAAACTCAGTCACCAGCTTCTGCAGTTTCTCACATGAATCAGCCACCAGCGATGTATTATCAGCGAACAACAACTGAGTCACTTCCCAAGCTCTCTCATCCCCAACAGACTTCATACTTGCCCCTCTTTCCAAAACTCTTGCATTCACCTCCCTAACAACCCCATCCATAAACAAATTAAACAACCATGGAGACATCGCACACCCCTGCCGCAAACCTACATTCACTGAGAACCAATCACTTTCCTCTCCTCCTACACGTACACACACACACACACACACACACATATATATATATATATATATATATATATATATATATATATATATATATATATATATATATATATATATATATATATATATATATATATATATATATGTTTATATATATGGAAGCAGCTGAGTGAATGTGTAAGTAGTTTTGATGCACGAGACGGGTTATAGTGACGGGTGATTTGAATGCAAAGTGTAGATTTATATGCTGAAAAAAGGAATGGTGATTGGGAATACCTGGTTTAAAAAGATATACATAAGTATACGTATGTAAGTAGGAGAGATGGCCAGAGAGCGTCACTGGATTACGTGTTAATTGACAGGCGCGCGAAAGGAAGACTTTTGGATGTTAATGTGCTGAGAGGTGCAGCTGGAGGGATGTCTGATCATTATCTTGTGGAGGCGAAGGTGAAGATTTGTAGAGGTTTTCAGAAAAGAAGAGAGAATGTTGGGGTGAAGAGAGTGGTGAGAGTAAGTGAGCTTGGGAAGGAGACTTGTGTGAGGAAGTACAAAGAGAGACTGAGTCCAGAATGGAAGAAGGTGAGAACAAAGGACGTAAGGGGAGTGAAGGAGGAATGGGATTTATTTAGGGAAGCAGTGATGGCTTGCACAAAAGATGCTTGTGGCATGAGAAGCGTGGGAGGTGGGCAGATTAGAAAGGGTAGTGAGTGGTGGGAGGAAGAAGTAAGATTATTAGTGAAAGAGAAGAGAGAGGCATTTGGACGATCTTTGCAGGGAAATAATGCAAATGACTAGGAGATGTATAAAAGAAAGAGGCAGGAGGTCAAGAGAAAGGTGCAAGAGGCGAAAAAGAGGCAAATGAGAGTTGGGGTGAGAGAGTATCATTAAATTTTAGGGAGAATAAAAGATGTTTTGGAAGGAGGTAAATAAAGTGCGTAAGACAAGGGAACAAATGGGAACTTCAGTGAAGGGGGCTAATGGGGAGATGATAACAAGTAGTGGTGATGTGAGAAGGAGTTGAAGGTTTGTTGAATGTGTTTGATGATAGAGTAGCAGATATAGGGTGTTTTGGTCGAGGTGGTGTGCAAAGTGAGAGGGTTAGGGAAAATTATTTGGTAAACAAAGAAGAGGCAGTACAAGCTTTGCGGAAGATGAAAGCCGGCAAGGCAGCGGGTTTGGATGGTATTGCAGTGGAATTTATTAAAAAAGGGGGTGACTGTATTGTTGACTGGTTGGTAAGGTTATATAATGTATGCATGATTCATGGTGAGATGCCTGAGGATTGGCGGAATGCTTGCATAGTGCCATTGTACAAAGGCAAAGGGGATAAAAGTGAGTGCTGAAATTACAGAGGTATAAGTTTGTTGAGTATTCCTGGTAAATTATATGGGAGGATATTGATTGCGAGGGTGAAGGCATGTACAGAGCATCAGATTGGGGAAGAGCAGTGTGGTTTCATAAGTGGTAGAGGATGTGTGGATCAGGTGTTTGCTTTGAAGAATGTATGTGAGAAATACTTAGAAAAGCAAATGGATTCGTATGTAGCATTTATGGATCTGGAGAAGGCATATGATAGAGTTGATAGAGATGCTCTGTGGAAGGTATTAAAAATATATAGTGTGGGAGGCAAGTTGTTAGAAGCAGTGAAAAGTTTTTATCTAGGGTGTAAGGCATGTGTACGCGTAGGAAGAGAGGAAAGTGATTGGTTCTCAGTGAATGTAGGTTTGCCGCTGGGGTGTGTGATGTCTCCATGGTTGTTTAATTTGTTTATGGATGGGGTTTTAGGGACGTAAATGCAAGAGCTATAGAAAGAGGGGCAAGTATGCAGTCTGTTGTGGATGAGAGAGCTTGGGAAGTGAGTCAGTTGTTGTTCGCTGATGATACAGCGCTGGTGGCTGATTCATGTGAGAAACTGCAGAAGCTGGTGACTGAGTTTGGTAAAGTGTGTGAAAGAAGAAAGCTGAGAGTAAATGTGAATAAGAGCAAGGTTACTAGGTACAGTAGGGTTGAGGGACAAGTCAATTGGGAGGTAAGTTTGAATGGAGAAAAACTGGAAGAAGTGAAGTGTTTTAGATATCTGGGAGTGGATCAGTCAGCGGATGGAACCATGGAGGCGGAAGTTAATCATAGGGTGGGGGAGGGGGCGAAAATTCTGGGAGCATTGAAGAATGTGTGGAAGTCGAGAACATTATCTCGGTAAGCAAAAATGGGTATGTATGAAGGAATAGTGGTTCCAACAATGTTGTATGGTTGCGAGGCGTGAGCTATGGATAGACACTGAGATATAGATATGCATAGATATGTATATTTGCGTGTGTGGACGTGTATGTATATACATGTGTATGTGGGTGGGTTGGGCCATTCTTTCGTCTGTTTCCTTGCGCTACCTCGCTAACGCGCGAGACAGCGACAAAGCAAGATAAAAAAAAAAAATATATATATATATATATATATATATATATATATATATATATATATATATATATATATATATATATATATATATATATATTCAGGAGAGAAGCGTCATTGTAACGTGCGTTGTTCGGGTCACGTTCAAGGGCATAGCAGAGTCTGCACGCGAGCCTAACATCAACGCCCCATAAAGTCGAGATTCCCATCGTTCACATGTACATAAATCACTCCTTTCGCACGGATAATGCCAGGTCTTCAGTGGTCAAGGGAAGGCTAGTTTTACATAGGTTCGAATCCCGGTTGCGGCAGTCGGTCCACAGTTAACCCAGCTGTTCATCCACCCCTAAGAGTTGGTCGATAAAATGGCTCAGGCTAAGATATATATCTATCTATCTATCTATCTATCTATCTATCTATCTATACATATATATATATATATATATATATATATATATATATATATATATATATATATATATATATATATATATATATTTTTTTTTTTTTTTTTTTTTTTTATACTTTGTCGCTGTCTCCCGCGTTTGCGAGGTAGCGCAAGGAAACAGACGAAAGAAATGGCCCAACCCCCCCCATACACATGTACATACACACGTCCACACACGCAAATATACATACCTACACAGCTTTCCATGGTTTACCCCGGACGCTTCACATGCCTTGATTCAATCCACTGACAGCACGTCAACCCCTGTATACCACATCGCTCCAATTCACTCTATTCCTTGCCCTCCTTTCACCCTCCTGCATGTTCAGGCCCCGATCACACAAAATCCTTTTCACTCCATCTCTCCACCTCCAATTTGGTCTCCCTCTTCTCCTCGTTCCCTCCACCTCCGACACATATATCCTCTTGGTCAATCTTTCCTCACTCATTCTCTCCATGTGCCCAAACCACTTCAAAACACCCTCTTCTGCTCTCTCAACCACGCTCTTTTTATTTCCACACATCTCTCTTACCCTTACGTTACTTACTCGATCAAACCACCTCACACCACACATTGTCCTCAAACATCTCATTTCCAGCACATCCATCCTCCTGCGCACAACTCTATCCATAGCCCACGCCTCGCAACCATACAACATTGTTGGAACCACTATTCCTTCAAACATACCCATTTTTGCTTTCCGGGATAATGTTCTCGACTTCCACACATTTTTCAAGGCTCCCAAAATTTTCGCCCCCTCCCCCACCCTATGATCCACTTCCGCTTCCATGGTTCCATCCGCTGACAGATCCACTCCCAGATATCTAAAACACTTCACTTCCTCCAGTTTTTCACCATTCAAACTCACCTCCCAATTGACTTGACCCTCAACCCTACTGTACCTAATAACCTTGCTCTTATTCACATTTACTCTTAACTTTCTTCTTCCACACACTTTACCAAACTCCGTCACCAGCTTCTGCAGTTTCTCACATGAATCCGCCACCAGCGCTGTATCATCAGCGAACAACAACTGACTCACTTCCCAAGCTCTCTCATCCCCAACAGACTTCATACTTGCCCCTCTTTCCAAAACTCTTGCATTTACCTCCCTAACAACCCCATCCTTAAACAAATTAAACAACCATGGAGACATCACACACCCCTGCCGCAAACCTACATTCACTGAGAACCAATCACTTTCCTCTCTTCCTACACGTACACATGCCTTACATCCTCGATAAAAACTTTTCACTGCTTCTAACAACTTGCCTCCCACACCATATATTCTTAATACCTTCCACAGAGCATCTCTATCAACTCTATCATATGCCTTCTCCAGATCCATAAATGCTACATACAAATCCATTTGCTTTTCTAAGTATTTCTCACATACATTCTTCAAAGCAAACACCTGATCCACACATCCTCTACCACTTCTGAAACCACACTGCTCTTCCCCAATCTGATGCTCTGTACATGCCTTCACCCTCTCAATCAATACCCTCCCATATAATTTACCAGGAATACTCAACAAACTTATACCTCTGTAATTTGAGCACTCACTCTTATCCCCTTTGCCTTTGTACAATGGCACTATGCACGCATTCCGCCAATCCTCAGGCACCTCACCATTAGTCATACATACATTAAATAACCTTACCAACCAGTCAACAATACAGTCACCCCCTTTTTTAATAAATTCCACTGCAATACCATCCAAACCTGCTGCCTTGCCGGCTTTCATCTT
>NC_092290.1:23631473-23633973 GCF_036320965.1 Panulirus ornatus | reverse complement strand
CCCAGAACAGCACAAGACCAGCAGATGGCCCGAGACTGATATGTTCCTCCCTTGCTGGATGGGGAAGAAAAAGAAATACCCTGAGGGACGTTGAACAAAAAGAATAATTATGTGTTCTCAAAGTTATATCTTCTCAAAGACGTTCAACTTCCACCCCCTTGATTCTGAGCAACTCTCTATGACCCAAGTTTGATGGAGAAGACGTGAGAGGGAAGGTAGGAAAGTGACACTGAGGAAAGTGACTTTGAATCCTCTCCTCACTCGCTCCTCTCCATTGTTGGCTCTGGATTACTCCCGACCAGGGGGTTTTGAAGCAGGTACCTCACCAGCGATGTGTGGGCAAAGTTATTACACTTTTTTTTCCCCTAGTAGCTTCGCTCGACCAGCCTCTGTTGTAGGTAGAGGAGGGGGTGATTGGGGGGGTGGAAGTGATGGTGTTGGGTGGGGAGAGATAAAGTGGTACTGGGGAGCATATTCGTCTTGGTTATCCTATTATAGACAAATTGAATTGAGGGGTAACTTTGTGTCTGTCTGTCAGTCTGTCTGTCTGTCTGTCTGTCTGTCTGTCTGTGCCTAGGCTTCGTAAACATGTATGTCAATATAGTCTTAATCCCGAATGTTTATTCTATATATATCCTATCTCAAACACCTTTGCTCTCATCGTCTCTGTCTCCCAAATGTCTCTTCCTCTCACTGTCTCTCTTTTCCAAATATCTATTGCTCTCACCGTCTCTGTCTCCCATATATCTATTGCTCTTACCGTCTCTCTCTTCCAAATATCTATTGCTCTCACCGTCTTTCTCTCCCAAATATCTATTGCTCTCACCATCTTTCCCAAATATCTATTGCTCTCACCGTCTTTCTCTCCCAAATATCTATTGCTCTCACCGTATCTCCCAAATATCTATTGCTCTCACCGTCTTTCTCTCCCAAATATCTATTGATCTCAGTCTCTCTCCCAAGTATCTATTGCTCTCACCGTCTCTCTCTCTCTCTCTCTCTCTCTCTCTCTCTCTCTCTCTCTCTCTCTCTCTCTCTCTCTCTCTCTCTCTCTCTCTCTCTCTCTCTCTCCCATACATCTCATGCTCTCACCGTCTCACGCTTGAAGTAACTGCAAGTAAGTACACTACAGTTAAAGTAAACTAAACAGAAGTAAGTTCTACATTAGGAAGCTATAGTCAAGTAAACTACACATGAGCGAAACATTTGAGTAAACTACACTTAAGTAAGCCACTTGCAAGTAAACCAGTTGGAAGTAAACCACATATAAGTAACGACGCATAAGTAAACCACACGCAGGTAAACCACATGTTAGTAAACCAAGTGTAAGTAAACTACACTTAAGTAAGCCACATGTGAGTAAACCAGGTGTAACTAAGAACACGCTTAAGTAAACTACACTTAAGTAAACCACATGTAAGTAAACCACGCCAAAGTAAGAAAAATAAGTTTTCCTCGTTCGTCATACAAGAGATGTGAAAGTGTGACGAAGAGAAACATGACGAGGCATATCTGATGTGAGAGAGAGAGAGAGAGAGAGAGAGAGAGAGAGAGAGAGAGAGAGAGAGAGAGGGTACAAGTGGTTGAATTACGCACACACACACACACACACACACACACACACACACACACACACACACACACACACACATATATATATATATATATATATATTTTCTTTTATTTTATTATACTTTGTCGCTGTCTCCCGCGTTTGCGAGGTAGCGCAAGGAAACAGACGAAAGAAATGGCCCAACCCCCCCCCCCCCCATACACATGTATATACATACGTCCACACACGCAAATATACATACCTACACAGCTTTCCATGGTTTACCCCAGACGCTTCACATGCCCTGCTTCAATCCACTGACAGCACGTCAACCCCGGTATACCACATCGCTCCAATTCACTCTATTCCTTGCCCTCCTTTCACCCTCCTGCATGTTCAGGCCCCGATCACACAAAATCTTTTTCACTCCATCTTTCCACCTCCAATTTGGTCTCCCTCTTCTCCTTGTTCCCTCCACCTCCGACACATATATCCTATTGGTCAATCTTTCCTCACTCATCCTCTCCATGTGCCCAAACCACTTCAAAACACCCTCTTCTGCTCTCTCAACCACGCTCTTTTTATTTCCACACATCTCTCTTACCCTTACGTTACTCACTCGATCAAACCACCTCACACCACACATTGTCCTCAAACATCTCATTTCCAGCACATCCATCCTCCTGCGCACAACTCTATCCATAGCCCACGCCTCGCAACCATACAACATTGTTGGAACCACTATTCCTTCAAACATACCCATTTTTGCTTTCCGAGATAATGTTCTCGACTTCCACACATTCTTCAAGGCCCCCAGGATTTTTGCCCCCTCCCCCACCCTATGATCCACTTCCGCTTCCATGGTTCCATCCGCTGCCAGATCCACTCCCAGATATCTAAAACACTTCACTTCCTCCAGTTTTTCTCCATTCAAACTCACCTCCTAAT